>NC_029779.3:17990072-18010447 GCF_000817695.3 Arachis duranensis
AATTATAAATATTATTTTTTTTAAATAAAATAATAAAACCAGCATTGTCCAAAGCAAAACAAATATTATCCAAAATATAACTTAAAACTTCTTCAATTATCATCTTCATCATTTTGTAGATCAATAACATCATAGAAATTTGTAAAAAATAGCTCTACCAAAATAAAAGCTTGGCCCAGCAGAAAAGCCTGCTCCGCCCTGCCGAAGCCCGCCAAATCCCATAGATTAGGCAGTGCAGGGTAGGCGGAATTTTTAAGTTTGGTGGCCATAAATTTCCAGCCCAACCCGCATTTTTTGGCGGGTTATACGACTAGCTCGACAAATTTCGACCCGTTTGCCACCCCTAATCCCCATTTATTTTCGCATGGCAAGTCGTGAGGATTTCAGGAGTCCCCATCTAATTCCAAAACGCGAGTAATCCCTGCAAATACCCGTTTCGACTGTTTTTGTGATCATCCTTATTGCTAACATTCATTGGTTCGTGACGTGGAGCTATTCTAGCCGCTCAATAAATTCTTAGATAATCAAAATTTAGGTTATATCATTTTTATAAAGTTACATGTATCTTTGTTATAACAATATTAATAAAAGATAAATGGATAAACACTAAACTATTGTTTGGATATAAGATAAAAAATATGAGGAAAGAAAATGGAAAGAAAAGTATATTTTTTGTGTGTGCTGTTTAGATGAAAAAAATGAATGAAAAAAATAGAGAAAAAATTTCTTTTGCTTGAATGGAAAGAAAAGTAAGAAGAGAAAAAATTATAATAGAGAAAAATTATATTAATGTTTTTATATATTATATATAAATTATATTTCAAATGATAACTCTATATTTTTATCCATGTTTGCACTTTTGAATTAGTTTTCTTCGCAACTTTGAAGAGAAAAAATTTACGTGAGCTTCATATACACTTTTATGTTTTTCATTCAATTTTTTTGTTGAACCAAATAATGAAAAATTGATTTTTTTCATCCATTTTCTTCCCTAGCATGTTATTTCTCTACAAATTCTTCTAATTTAAACAATGCATAAATATGTCACATTTTTTATATATATAACAATAACTAATATCACATACTAGGCTAATTTATGTTGATAAATCAAAGTCACCCTAAAATTATCTGAATCCCCTAAATCCAATAATGTTGCCTAGTTGTCTCCATTTAAATCGAATTTAACGAATTCGAATTAGGATAATAAGTAATAAATCTAATTTATATTTAATAATTTACCTCTAACTTATGGTAAAAATGTAAGATATGATGCCAAAAAAAAATTAAAGCGTCATAAATTTTTTACTAACAAAATTTTTTTTTTTCATTTTTTGGACACGTGTCTATCTTTTTAAGTTATACATTTTGATTTATATAAATTAATGATAATTAAATATAAAAAAATACTAATTAATAAAGGAATAAAATTTAAGATAAACATGTCCTGAACAAATTGAAATAAAATAAAGACTTTTAATTATGATCATTAATTATAATTACATATATTTACTTCAAGATTTATACTTCAAAAATACAGTATATTAATATTTTGTATTTTTATTTTTTAATTTTATACTATCACAAACATTAGTTACTCTTCAATAATGACAATACTTTTAAAAAAATAAACATAACTAAATTATCTTTAAATTATATAATAATTTTTAACATAACAAAAAAATATACAATTACCTAAAATATAATATTTGTGTAGTAACTGAAATTTAATTATCAATATAAAGTAATATATAATATCATTTCATAATCAAATAAGTGTTTAATCGAAGAATTTAATATTTATATAATAATATGGCAAAATAAATTAAAGTTTGAGTTTAATCATAGCAAACGTTCAAGTTTAAATTTTTATAAATTAATTTATTTTTGTTAAAATGAATTGTGCAATAAAAAATTCATAAAAATTTCATATATTGAAGTAGACAATAATTTATTTGTAAATACAAAAAGTGTATTGAATAAGTAAGAAATTATTTTATTTTAATTTGCTCCATAATTCATATGATTTGAATTTAGCTCAATATATATGATTTGATTTGATTTGATTTAATTATTAGTTGAAAGTATCTCAGTTGCCTATTTTATTCATAGATTTATTATTTTAATGACTAATAAATTAATCAAATTAATTAATTAGTACACACAATAAATTTGGGTTAATAAATTTAAAAAATACTAACAGAATATTAAAATAATAAATAAATTAAAAAATACTACCAAATCAAATTGATATAAATTACAATAAATTATATAATATTTAAATATTTAATCAAATTAATTAGTTGATATAGTTAATTTATCGTAATAACTTATAGTTAATGAGTTAAAATAAATAAATTAAAAAACATTCTCAGAAGCATGCTACGTCAGGTTCATCATTAAGTACAAAAATTCGATTTTTATATAATATAATAGGTAAATTTAAATGCGTAATATTATTCTTATTAAAATTATCTAATTATATTTATGCAACTTAAACTTTTAGAGAATATTATTAATGACATCTTATTGGTCAAAAAACTTATTAATGATTCTAGAGTCTAGATAACTTGATGTGAATTTTTTTTATATTTTACATTAACTTTACATAAAAAAAATAGTTTTGACATATAATTGAAAATTTAAAATGCAATTAATAAAAATTTTTTATCTATAATTATTAATAATATATAATATAGATATAATGAGAAATAAATCATGTAAATAGAGATTTTGTATAATAGGTAGAGTTAAATTGAAGAATAACGATATTTTTTAATTAATTTTTTTAATTTATTCAATAATAATAATAATAATAATAATAATAATAATAATAATAATAATATATTTGTCTAACTTAATTTAATTTTTTCGTAGACAATTTCTAATATATTTTATATTCATCTACATTTAAAAAAAAAGAAATGAAGGATATATAATTTTTAACACGATGCTCTTTTAAGTATTTAGAAATCTGGAAAAAAAATAGCGTTGAAAAATCAAATAGCCACCTAACTTTTCTTGCCCTCAATTCTATGATCTCACTCCCAAAACTTCAGGAGAGTAGAATATTGCTTGACTTGCTTTCGAATGCAATAGAGAAGAATATGCAACTTTCATCTCCTCGCCGTTATTCCACCTGTCCAGTCACTACTATTGTCGTGTTTGCTCTGTCGCCGTGTGCGTTGTTATACGTCATTCAATTTAATGAATTTAATTAGAATAAATAATAAATTATTTATTTTATTTTAGATTTCATAAATGAAAAAATCAATTCACTGATATAATGAATTACAATTAACGTAATCCAATTAATTAAGTAATATAAATTTTAATAAATTATATTAATATTTAAATATCCAATCAAATCAATTAGTTAATATAATTAAGTCATTGTAATAAATTGTATTTAATGAGTTAAAATAATTAAATCGAGAAACACTCTCTGGAGTATGCTACGTCAGCTCCATCATTAAGTGCAGAAACTCAATATTTATATAATAAAATAAATAAATAAAATAAATAAATAAGTAAGTATTTACACTATTATACTTCTTGTTCTACATGATGACTTAAGATATTTGTTTTATATGTTAAATAATATAAATAATATTTTGTATCTTATATTCATTAAATATTGATATTAAGATGAGAAAATTATGTAATAAATTTTATAAATAGTAATTATAAAAAATAAATAATTATTTATTATATATAATAATTCTTGGTATACATAGGATCGGATCATGTATATATTAGAATATCTATTTTAATTATGTGAGTAATTATTGTTATTTTTAATTTTTTATTATATTAGTAAATAATATTTAAAACTAAAAGAAAAAAATAACTAAAAATAAAATTTTCTTAATTTGAATAAAAACTCTCTTATAAATATAGTAAAAATATAAGATGTGATATAGAAAAAAAGTTAAAGCGACATAAATTTTTACTAAAAATAAAAATATTTTTTTGTTTACTTTTTTAGACACGTAACTATTTTATTCAATGTATAAATTTTAATTGATATTTTATCAAAAAAATAATGACAATCTTTTTTAAAAATAAGCATAATTAAACAATCTTAAAAATATATAATAATTTTCAAAATAACAAAAAAATGTACAATTACTTAAAATATAATATTTGTGTAGCAATTGAAATTTAATTGTCAATATAAAAATTATATATAATATCCTATCATAAACAAATAAGTGTTTAATAAAAAATTTAATATTTATATAATATAAAAAATAAATTAAAATTTGAGCTTAATCATAGAAAACACTCAATTTTAAATTTTTATAAATCAAATTTTATCATTTTTTTCTCGAAATAACTTATACAATAAAAAATTCCTAACGCATTATTGATACTCAAATAATAGAAATAATATATTAATAAATAAAAAATATTATTAAAAGTTAAATATACAGATAAAAAAATTATAACTTGCAAAAATATCTCTAAAATTTATTACATAAATATTAAAATCATGTATTTATATAAATTAAATTATATTAAATTGTAAGATATTTAGATATTTAATTAAATTTAAAAATAAATGGTATGCCAATTCAAATAATTTAGATTGAAAGATAAAAAAATATATAATCAAATTATATCATATAACATAACATTTCTATAAGTTTCTTTTATAAGAGATTTAATACAAAAATATTTATCATCATTTGTTTAACGTAACAATTTAAATTTAGGAGAATTGTTCCAAAAAATACCTTTTTCGAATTATTTATTGTTAATATCAGGTCAATTTCATAACATTCAATAATAATATAAATGATTATATTTGAACCACAAAGTTAACCTAAAATAAAATATAGAAATTGATGAGAACAAAATATTAAGACAAAAAATGATTAGAAGCATAAAGATAGAGAAAAAAATATAAAATTTAAATAATGTCAAAAAGAATCTAATATATAAAGATGTGAATTGTAAAAATAGAGGGATACATATATAAAGAAGAATAGCATGCATGCATAAACGTTTTTTCACTATATCATAATTTGCTCCAGCTATACGATAAATTCAGTGGCAGGCAGCAGCTCCAAAAGTTTGCATCGGTGCACCTCGAACACATGACCTAATTTCTTAAGCTGCAAGTATGCCGAGCACATTGTTGTCCAATTCCATCAGCAACGGTAATGCCTAAATTAAGACATTTTCAAGTTATAAACAAACAATCAACGAAATACTATTTATCCATACATTCTCATTTATCCATAAAAGAAATTTTACATAAAAATAAAACAAGAAAATAAGAGTTAAAATAGCAATAACGATAAAAATGATGATTCTTATCATTTTGTTTGGCCGTCTATATATAGAAGACCAGAAAATCATCATTATCTAACAAAATTAATTTGTATTTATTGCATTTAATTTAAATAAGCAAGAAATTATCATATTTGAGTTTAGTATTTAATTCACATGATTTCAATTTGACTTAATACATATAATTTAATTTGATTTAATTATTAGTTAAAAATATCTCAATTTCTTATTTTATTTATAGATTTATTATTTTAATTATTAATAATTTAATCAAATCAATTAATTAATATACATAATTTATACCTAATTTGATTTAATAAATTAAAAAATACTATCAAAATATTAAAAGAAATAAATTAGAAAATACTATTAAAACAAATTGATATAAATTATAATTATTATGTAATATTTAAATATCTAATCAAATCAGTTGATATCATTAATCTCATAATAAATTGTATTTAATGAGTTAAAAGAAATAAATCAAAAACACTCTCAGAAGCATGCCACGTCAGCTCCATCATTAAGTGTAGAAATCCGATTTTTATATAATAGAATCGAATAGACGTTAATTCATATATAGTATATAAATAAATTTAATTACAATAAATAACAATTTATTTATTTTATTTTAGACTTTATAAATGAAAAAATTAATTCACTAATATAACGAATTATAATTAATGTAGTATAATTAATTAATATAAATTATAATAAATTATATTAAAAAATATTTAAATATCTAATCAAATCAATTAGTTAATATAATTAATTCAGTGCAATAAATTGTATTAAATGAGTTAAAACAAATAAATCAAAAAACACTCTCCGAAACATGCCACGTCAGCTTTATCATTAAGTGCAGACATTTGATTTTTATATAATAGAATAGATATCTCTTGTGATTTTTGTCTGATTGGAGTTTGGACTACTTTGGAGTTAAGCCATCTATCATATTTATTATTATTAATTTTACCATCAAAATATATCATATATTACTCTTCCATTTCAGTTAAAATCAAATCTTTTTTTTTATAAAATTAAAGAATTTTGTCTCTTCTGTCTCTTTTTTTCAATTTCTCTCATTTTTTTATTCATTATATTTCTCTTATATATTATTTTCAATGATTAATTACAAATTTATACAACATACTATTTTTTAATTACATTAAAATTAAAATATGTCATATTATATATTATATTACTAACTAATTTATTTACCAAAATGTATCACACGACACTTTTTTATTAAAATTGAGAGAAAATATTTCTTTCCAAAATTAATAAACTCACTTCTTACATTCTCTTATTTATTTCTTGCACTTTTTTTCTTTTTCTCTCTACCATTCCTACCCTATATATAATTTATAATTTATATTTTATTAATAATTCATCAAATCAAAATGTGTTATTAGATTTTTTTATTATAATTAAAATAAATTTTTTTCTTCTAAAATTAACAAATATTTCTCTTATTTTTTTCTTTATCCTTCTCTCTTTTTTATTTCATTCTGTATTTTTCTCTACTTTTCTATTTTACAAAAAAAAAATAACAAAATAATAAATTCAAATAAAAATATGATAATTATTATATGCATGTTCTTTTAGTTTTTTCATTTAGTTTTAAATTTTTATCGTTTATCTTTCTAATTTATATTTTTATTTCTCTTTTATTCAAATATTTATTACATATAATTAGAAAAAATATTAATATTATATGATTAAAAATAATCAAGATTCAATTATTTAAAAAAATAATTTTGAGTTAACTTTATAACTATCAATATGTATTCTTTATGCTAATATATAATTATATTTTTATATACATAGAGAGAAAAAATATATTATTTTTAAATAGTAAGCATAAAAATTAATTATTTCTATTTGTGTTACAGACTTAACATCTAATCAAATATAAAAGTATACACGTTAAATTCTTTCAAATTTTAGATAATGAATGTTAAAATTAATTATTAGTAAAAAATTAAAATATTCACATGAAAATAATAACTAAAAATCTTATTATGTGATTTTTTTTTATCCACGAAGACCCTGTTTTTCTTAGTCGATAGAGATTTTTGTCCACTACGATCTTTTGATAAAAGTAGTTTGATTTTATAAATCTTTTGTGCTATAATTAATATCAAGACAAAACTGACGTAGTTTTAAAATATTTATATTTCCGTAATATTATTACGGGTAAAAGCACTAGTTATAATATATTACTAATTTTACAATCAAAATATGTCACATATCACTCTCTTATTGCAATTAAAATAAAATCTTTCTCTCCAAAACTAACAAGTTCTCTCCTCTTTTCTCACGCTTTCTCTATCTCATTTCTTTGCCTACTTTACCTCTATTATATATCTTTGTCAATGATTAATTATAAATTTAACAATCAAAATATAAACATGGTATTCTCTAATTACAATTAAAATTAAAATATAACTATATTATATTACTAGTTTAACAACTAAAAAATATCACATGACACTCGTTACAATTGAGATAAAATATTTTTTCTAAACTAATAAACTTTTTTTTCTCCATCCTCATATATCTCTCTTCCCTTTTATATTTCTCTCTACCTTTTTCACTTTATATATAACTTATAATTTATATTTTATATTACCAAGTTGAAAAACTAAAATATATCCCAAGATATTCTTTCATTATAATTAAAATCTTTTCTTCCAAAATTAACAAACTCTCTTTCTCTCTCTCTTTCTTTTTTATCTTTCTCTCTCTTTTTTCTCTCATTTTCTATCTCTCTTTACATTTTTATTCTACCAAAAATAAAACTAATAAAATAATATCATTCAAACAAATTAAAAAAATTGAATTAATTTTATAATTAGCAATATAAATTTTTATATTAATATCTAATTATATTTTTATATATAAAGAGAGAGAAAATATTTTTTTCAAAAAATAATATGAAAATTAATTATTTTTATTTGTACAACAGACTTAACATCTAATCAAATGTAAAAGCATAAACAATAAATTCTTTCAAGTTTTAGATAATAAATGTTAAAATTAATTTTTAGTAAAAAAATAAACTATTTCACATGAAAATAATAACTAAAAAACTTATTATTTAATTTTTTTGTAGAAACTCTGGACTTTTTAATTGACAGAAATTTTTGTCTCCTACAATTTTTTTATGAAAGTAATTTGATTTTATAATATTTTTTTATCACAATCTATAATATCAAGACAAAATTAACATAATTTCAAAAAACTTATATTTCTATAATGTTATTATAAAAAATATTAGTTATTAATTATTTAGTACCTTTAATTAATTCTGAATTTTGTTTTGACCTAAATGAATATTAAGTTGCTGACGTTTTGAAAGTTCAACGAAAGAAATACTCTTTCAACACCAGTCAAAAAGGAAAAAAAATGTTCTATCAACTAAAATTGCTTAATTTTAGATTAGCTTAGACTCTATTTTTATAAATTGTAAGAGTTGAATTGAATTTTAGATTTAATTTAAATAGTATTTTACATACTTGGTATGTTTGTGTTATTATTAGGCTCATTTTTTTAATATAAAGAATATATTAGTATATTTGATGGAAATGAGTGTTTTTCGTGTATTTGCATATTTGTGAACATATCAGAAGTGCAGCACCAACACATGAGGAGTGTACAGACGCAGCATCTGGAAGGCGAGCTGACAACACATGAGGGATGTGTTGCTGACATGGCAAAGTGTGATTCGAAGGCAGCTTCAACACGTGGGGAGCATGTTGCTGACATGTCACTTTGTGATTCGATGGCGATGCAACACGTAGTGTGCGTGTTGAATGCTATGTTTATATAAGGCCAAATTCGGTACTATTTTAATGCAGAGAGAAGAGTTAGTTGAGTGTGCTTCTAATGTGATGGAGGGTATCGCAAACTTGGTAGTGTATCGCAACGATGAGATTATATGAAATACTCATAAGGGAGTGATGTTTGTGTGTCAGAATCCATTTTTATTTGTGGTTTCATGCACCATGACGTTCGTGGAGCTTCGGAATGGTTTCTGTCAAAGCATGGAGAATGGTATGCTGAAGAGAGTGAGCATTATTTTGTACCGAAATTCCATTATAAATTTTGGTGGTCTAATACAGTTTAATATTATGTCGATCATTGACAAGTATGCAAAATATGTTCCAAATTCACCAGCAGACTTAGGTGCGACAGCCACAGATTAAACTGTATGTTGAATTTGAGAACGCAAAGGCAGATGGAATTCAAAATGATTTAGATATAGAGGATGATAGAGCTGCAGTGTACGAAGGAATGAACGGTGATAGCGAAGAGAATTTCAAAGCCACTTATGAAGCTGGCGACGGAGACGAGGATGGTGATGTGGGAGTTGAGGCAGCAGCGGAGAATGTAGAGGTTCCTCCCGCAATTAGTCAACCGATGGACATTCCGCCTTTTATGCGTAACTTGGATAATACGTTTGTCTTCATTTATATTTTGGATGGACCAATCAATAATGATTTCTGTTTTGTGTAGGTATTGCTAATCCTGAGGACGGGGAGTTTAGGATCAGAATGGAATATAGTTCTAGAAAGTCCGTCGTTACAGCAATCAGAAGTTACAATATCTTCAAAGGAGTCGACTACAATGTTTATTAGTCTGAGCCACAGACGTTCTATGCAAAATGTAAGACATATGGGCGTGGGTGCGACTGGCTTATCCGAGTCAGCTTGATACAGAAAAAATGTTGTTAGGAGATACAGAGATACAACGGTAGGCACACGTGCACCATGGAAATGATTTCACAGAATCATTGCAAGTTAGACTCGGACACATTTGCTGAGGTTATAAGGCCATTGGTTGAGACCTACCCCTCCATCAAGGTCAAATCTATAATTGTGGAAGTCCAATTAAGGTTCAACTATATCATCAGTTACTGAAAGGCTTGGTTGGCAAAGCAGAAGTCTATAGCCAAAGTTTTGTGAAGGATTCTTACCAAGCTTTGCCATGGTGGCTCTCGATCATGGTTTAGAAGATGTATAGCTCAATTATCCAAATAGAAACACGACCCCTGTACAACGGGAGTAAGGAGGCGAACGGTGTCAGAATACTTTACCGCGTATTTTGGAGTTTCAATCCATGCATTAGGGTGTTCAATCATTGAAAGCCTCTCGTTTAGGTTGACGACACACACCTTTACAAAAAATACAAAAGTACACTTCTGGTTGCTGTTGCACAAGATGGGAACCAGAACACTGTGCCTATCGCTTTTGCCCTGGTGGAAGAGGAGACAGCTAATATGTGGCACTTTTTTCTCAGAAATCTACGAAGGCATGTTGTTAGAAGAGACAATATGGGTATGATCTCAGACCGACATGAGTCAATTTGGGCAGCAGTAAATCATTTTGGAGGTGAATGAAAGTGTACATTTGACACATTCGAATGACAATAATAGAACAACAGTGTTACACGCCTCAAGGTATCCATGTAGCACGTCAGGTATGATCACTCATTCGTATAGCTGCCACATAAACTGCAACATAATATTAAAAAATTAGAATCCTGACATTACTGTTGGATGTTAACACACATAAAACAAAAATATTTATCTCTTCTATGTAGTCTATTTCCTGTCTAAATGTAGCCGTGGTATTCGATGACCACGCGACAGTTCGTTCGGAATGACTCCACTTGAAACACGTAACATTGAAAGAATTAAAAAATGTGTTGTCAAACAAATATGCATCGTCAATAGAATACACAACTAAAATAAAAACTGTTGCCTCTGAGCAACTGATACGTCGGCTGCTGGAAAATACTGTCTCGGTACGGGCGCAATACACGGCATTCGCTCCCAGAACTAAACAAACAAAAGATTAAGAGGGTCATCCATCCCCTTAGTATCATAACATGATGCACGGTGCAGTGTCCTGTAAAGATGTGCGAGACATGCTGACCTTCAACTGTAAGTGTGGATCAGGTCGAAATCACGGAGCAACGATAGATACTTCACGTGGGCATATGCCGTCAACTTATCCGCGAATAGGGTGGAACCAAGCAAACAGAAAACTTTGCATTTGACGTATCTCTAAATAGACTCCAAAGTGTCCAATCGCTTTGCGTCTCTGATACGGCGAATCCATGTCAACTTTTTGTGAGATTTGGAGGAACTACTCACAATGGGTTCGCGGCTGAAAATTGCGATGCTTTGGCTCTGCAAATTTTGCCACTGATATCTGTCTAGCCACTCACAACCTGTCCATCAATGAGTAGGGCAAATATATTAGCGACATCTTCCAGTGTCACAATGACCTCACCCACTGACAATATAAAGGTATGAGTCTCTGGCCTCCACCTTTCTACCGAAGCAGATAGTAAAGAGTAAAATCTTCTTATCACTCCAAATCTAGAAACATGGTAGAATCATGTTGCTTGTAAAGTGTATTCTACCATTGGGTTCCACGTCTCCAACAGATCTAGTTTACGAACCATAAAATTCCTGTTAAGCTGATACAATAAAAAATATATTTATCCATTAAATGTATTTATACATAAATAAAAAATAAAATCAAATATATCATATTATACTATTCACTTAACAGTGTAAATAATATAAATACAGTCATAAATAAAAAGTAAAATAACATACAATAATATTATTATCCTTCACAGTCATCAGGAGAAATATCTGAACAAATTTTTTTTTTATAAATTCATAATATTTATTCATTTTCATAAATATAATTCATTAATAATATTAATATTTAAATTATTTATTAAATCTATACAAAATAATAATAAAGAATTTCAAAAATTAATAGAATCTACATTTATATTATTATTTCTCTATTTACTAATTGACAAACAAATATAAAATAAACTAATAATATACTAAAACTTATATTATTTATTAAACTTAATATTTACAAACTCAATTAACATAATAATATTAAATAAAAACAAAAAAATATTATTATCTCATATTAACCCAGAAAAATAATATTATTAATTAAAATTATAAAAATTCAAAAAATTAAATTACCAAAAAATTTTTTTTATCAACTTACATAAATGGAATGATACAAATAATTAATAATATATTCTTTAGGTACCATATAATTATGTACTATTTTTAGTCAGTACAAACTAATAATTTTCTTATATAATTGTTTTTTAAACACAGTACTCACCAGGGGTGTTCGCAGTGCGATTTGGTTCGGTTTGTTAAAGAAAAGTCATTTGATCCAATCGTATAATTAATATGTGGTTCGGTTCGGTTCGGCTTTTTTAGCGAGACCATCTGAACCAAACCAAACCAATTAAATTCGGTTTGGTTTGGTTCGATTTGTTAGGTTTTTCAATCAATTTTCAAGAAAAAAAAACTACTGTTTATACATCCCGCAGCTGCTTGTACCATCTCAAAACAATTATCTCGCTTAGTTCCATTAATGAAAGATACTTGATCACAGATTATGCCAACAGTAGTGGCAGTGATAGTTCTCAACGTGCTCACCAACAATGAACAAATACATTGATCAGTAAACCACAGAACTAATTTCCCTAAACAAATACATTGAACAATCAGAAACAATTTCCCTAATCAAATAAATATACACATTCATAAGCTACAACCCCAAATACAACAATTATAACCTAGAACCCTAACAATAAAAAACACACCTTCTTTAACAATCAGAACCTAGAACCCTAACAATTAGAAATAATACACATTTATAAGCTAAAACCCCCAAATACAACAAACTGCTTAAACAAATACAACAATCAACAACAATGAGCAATTTCAAAATACACTGAACACAATAAAAATACAATAAAAAATCAAAACCCTAAACACAGAATTTGAATGACAGAATCATCAAAATAGAAATAAAAATTCAGAATCATAAACACAAGTTGAAACCCAAAATCATCAGAATTAAAAAATCCTACTAAAGAAGACGGAGATGCTGGACAGTGAGACACGGTGGGTCGGCGGCTGCTACAGAGGGGACGAGACTAGACTGAGAAGGACGACGACACTCCTGAACTAGACTAAGACGTATGGTAGAGTAGTGGAGGACGATTACGACGCTGCAATCAGCAACCTGTGATGTCGAAGACACCGCTTCAATATCGGAAACGGTGCTGTACAGGGGAGGGGAACTCAGGGGTGTGCGACGAGAAAGGGTTAGTGTGCGACGACGAGGAAGAAGTGCGACGAGAAAGGGTGGGAGAGAAAGGACCACGCCGAGAAGAGGGAGCATGATGCAGAAGGGCCGCCGTGACGGTGCTATCCGGCGAGTCAGATGCAGAGAGGAGGGTAGGAGGAGGAGTTTTGGCGCTGTGGAGTGGTCGAGTGGAGAGAGTGGCGGCTAGCTAGGTTATGTGCTTGGGGGAGGGGGCTTTATATATTAGGGTTTTTAAGTGAACCGGTTCGGTTTGGTTTGGTTCGATTAAGATTTTTATTAAAAGAATCAAAAACCAAATCGAACCGCAGAAAAACTGCAAAATGTTATTTTTTCGGTTTTTTAGTTTTCGATTTATTTGGTTTTCGATTTTTTCGGTTCAGTTAAGCGGTTTTGTTCAGATTGGATCGATTTTGAACACCCCTAGTACTCACACTACTAACTCTCTTCTTCTTCTTTCTCATTATATATTTTTTCACACTACTAACACAATACATAATAGAAATGATGCATGGAATGTATCCCGAAAAAGCTCAATTTATAGAACTTCACTACGTCGCTAGTTATCGGGGTGGAAGGACTGCCCCTGTATGCAGACCGTCTGCAACATGCCCTCCTCCCATATTGCTGCAGCTCTTCGGAAATACGCAAAAATCCTGCAACGCTTTCAGAATTTGGAGGCAATACGTCCATTGCGTATTGTCAGGGCACTACCACCCATTTCAGTCCGCCATATTACCACGCTTTCCGCGTATCGTAGGAAAACTGTCACGTCGCTAACGCACTCTATCACCATATTCTGTGTGTGTTGAACCTACATTTATAAACTGACAAAATACCTCATCTCTAATATTGAGCAAAACACAAATGACTATTCTATATGAAAAATAGATTTCACTTATTATTATTTCTCTTTTTTGGAAAATCATACATAGATATAAAAAGATGAGTGATTCGGTAAGTAATGATTTTGAGTATATTTTTTTGGAACTCCAAATCTGACATACTTGCAGTTAGCATGCTACGATGGTAAAAAATAAACACAATCAGATATGGTAATAAATTATTTATTATATTAGTTTTTAATAACTACAAATTTTAGCATAAAAAAATAGTTAACTAGTATTAATTTAATATAAATTAATTATAAAAGAAAATTGTTATCGAACATGTGTACGGCTCTTGGAGTCTATATTTACATACGTATAGGAAAAGGGTCGCACTAGTGTACACATATTGTTTGTACAGATATACAGATGTACAATCTTATTATTTGAGGATTTGACACGTGTTGCTCCCATGATGCAGGATGTAGCTGGCTTTGAGGAAGTTGAGGGCGCTGATGGGATGGGCAACTGAGCCGGCTTCATTGGGTGAGATCGAACGGGATTGTGAAAATCCCGTGTTCCGTTGGTTGCTCACAACCTGGGCCATGTTTGGGGTGCCGAAAAAAAAATGCACGAAAGGTAGCACTTGGGTCTTCGCTTCAGTAGCCTCATATCATTGAAGGAAACCCTAAGTCCTGGCTGGTCTACCGGCGTCACGGGACGTGCAGGTGCCGCTGGGATTTGAAAGTGGGATCCGCTTGCTGCGGTGGTGGTATCACGTGGTGAAGCTGCTGGCCGACTGCCTGAATCCCTCATTTGTCGTCGCTGGGTGGGAGTGGGGTTGCCTTTCTTCCTCATCCTGGTAAGCACCGATCTACCTAGAGGCTCTTGTCATTGATCTCCGATATGTGTCCATTAATGATGTGTTCTGGCTGTTGCATAAATTCCAAAAGATATATCGTTCGATCTCTCCTTTATAACATGTATAGGATTATGCAGTACGTGATTTGTTTCTTGTTCTTTGTGCTGGCATTGCATATGTGTTGGAGAATAGTGGAAATAAGAGCAAGTAAGTTGAGTAAAGCTTTGAGGTTACTGAATTATATTTTGGGCATAAGATTGTTAAGGAATTAATAATTACAAATGTTATTTAATAATTAAATTATTCTTTTATAAAAATATGCAAAATATTTCTTTTATATTTTACTTTTTAGTTTTGCGATGTTAACGTATATTATTCTCCTCCCTTATATTATTTTAGTTTTGCGATGTTAAATTTTACTTATCAGAATAGTCATTAATAAATTCTTTTTTTATTAGTTAAATTGTATTTTTATCAAAATACTTTTAAAAAAATTTACTAAAGTGTATTTTGGTCAGCAAAATTTATTGAGTAAAAATAAAATTTTTACTCAGGTATATTTTACGGACAAATTCGACTGTTTAAAAAAAAATCCAGATCAAATTAATATTAATTAGTTAACACAAAACATTTAAAATGGATTAAAGAGAAAATTTTTTAAAACTTACAAGGGAGGCAAATGTACATTTTATAAATAGAAACAAAGGAAGTGTCAACTTAGCATCTAGCGAGAGGAGCCTAAAATTTTTTCCAAAAGGCTATTTTTAATTAAATCTTCCTAACCGTATTTTACAAAAATTTTCCCATATATTATTAACTTATATTAGTAAGACCTAAACTAACCAAACTTATGTAATTAAAAATATAAAGAATATAGAAATACAAATGAATATAAATATTTTTTACTCACTGAAATTAATTATTGTGAAATTTTTTTTATAATATTAAAATGATATTTTAAACTGCAACATAAAAATAGAAAATAATTAAATTCTGATTTTAAATTAATTAATAAATAATTAGATTATTATATCCAATACTTATTAACTAACTATTTTTGTTAAAAATATTATTATACGATATAATTTTTTATCACATATTTGTCAAAATATAGTTTATTTAAAATATTATATATAATACATGAAAATATTTTTTTTATTTTCTTAAGAAAAACTGAATAAATAATATGTATCAGCTACGTATATGTATTATATGTGTGTATATAATAGTGACTGATATAAGATTAAGATTGGTATACATTTCATTATTTTTTAGACTCTCTAAAATATATGCCACCTCAAACCTCTCTCGTCTAGTCTTTTTTATTCATATTTATTTTGTAGTAATAATAAGTAGATAATAATTTATAATTATTTCAAAAATTTAACATTTATAGTTATATATACATAATATGTATAATCATATATTTATAATAACATAATTTTTATTTTTTATTATTTTTAGATCATTTTTTCCTAGTTAAATTTTTTATTCTCTAACTCGACTAGAATATTACATATATGAAAAATTAGTTTACAAATGTCTTGCGCAAAATATTTTTCATCATATATAATTTATTAAAAATATATTTTCTAAAATCCAAGAGTAAAATGTATTAATTTTCTTAAATCCAAGAGTAAAATGTATTATTTTTTAGTAGCAGATTTAATATATTTTCTGATTTCAATATTATTATGCGATTATAATTATTTAACATATAAAATAAATAATACATAATATATATATTAAGAAGATTATCACATTTATTATTATATAAAGGTAGAAGTTTTTTATTCTAAAAAATTTAAAATAAATAAATACAAAAAAATCTGATTTTTTATTTATTAAGATTAATTATTATGTAAGAATTTGTTTCTAATATTAAGAAATGTTATTAAAATGATATTTTAAACTATAACATAAAAATATAAAATAAATAAAGCTTCTTTTATATTACTTAACTAAAAATTAGATTATTATATTTAAAATTTATTAACTAATTACTTTACTAAATATATTATTATATAATCGGGTTCTGACGTATGCAAAATATTTCTTTTATATTTTACTTTTTAGTTTTGCGATGTTAACGTATATTATTCTCCTCCCTTATATTATTTTAGTTTTGCGATGTTAAATTTTACTTATCAGAATAGTCATTAATAAATTCTTTTTTTATTAGTTAAATTGTATTTTTATCAAAATACTTTTAAAAAAATTTACTAAAGTGTATTTTGGTCAGCAAAATTTATTGAGTAAAAATAAAATTTTTACTTAGGTATATTTTACAGACAAATTCGACTGTTTAAAAAAAAAATCCGGATCAAATTAATATTAATTAGTTAACACAAAACATTTAAAATGGATTAAAGAGAAGATTTTTTAAAACTTACAAGGGAGGCAAATGTACATTTTATAAATAGAGACAAAAGAAGTGTCAACTTAGCATCTCGCAAGAGGAGCCTAAAATTTTTCCCAAAAGATTATTTTTAATTAAATCTCCCTAACCGTATTTTACAAAAAATTTTCCATATATTATTAACTCATATTAGTAAGACCTAAACTAACCAAACTTACGTAATTAAAAATATAAAGAATATAAAAATACAAATGAATATAAATATTTTTTACTCACTGAAATTAATTATTGTGAAAATTTTTTTTATAATATTAAAATGATATTTTAAACTGCAACATAAAAATAGAAAATAATTAAATTCTGATTTTAAATTAATGTTTGCATGTAACCACATAGTCTGTAGAATTATTTTAAAATTTGACAATAGTATCCCTAACCTCATTGCACCCAAATTTCGACGACGACAATGCTAAGATGGCCACTGAAAAGTTGAAGATGGAATTTTTAATTACTTATTCAACCCGTCCGACTTGGAACCCTAATCCTCTACATTTTTCCTCTGAACCCAAAACCGCCAGCTCGTCCGACGCAAACTCACTCATGAGTTGCTCTTACCTAGTAAATCCTCCTGAATCCTGATCTGGCAAAAGATCCTCCCTTCCCATCACACTCTCACTTTTTCAACCCTTAATTGTTTTGGATTGTGAAATTACTTGACAAGTCATACAGTTTATTAACAACAATACCCGCAAACTTACAAACAGATTCACATATAATAATCACGACAGAATAAATTAAAATAAAACACCACCCCACAACAACAAGAGACAAACGAGATACAACACGGCAAAACCCACAAAGAACACTGACAGAGGACAGCTACGAGTGATCACTAGTGGTGGGGCAGCGATCGGACGGGACAAAAACGATTAAGCGAGCTGCAATTTTTAATGTGTGCCTGTCCTCATGCTTGACCAATCGGAGGGAAGCGAGAAACCGCGAAGCACGTTCCTATGGCGTGACATTCCGAAGACAACAGTGAAGGTGCAAGGAAGACAGAAAGTGGCGGGTTGGGGAAGGCGAAATCGTTTTGGGCGCACAGACGATGCGGACCCGCCGGAAAAGACAGACGGTAGAGTATTTGGTAGACGCAATAGAACTTATTACGACATGACGACCATGCGGTATCGGTGGCATCGGCCGTGTCAGACTGTGGGGCTTTAGCTCTACTGTTCTTTTGGGGAGACTGCGTTCAGATGGTCACAGAGTGCATTAGGAAAGGGGGATTAGCTATCAAAGGGGGAACGGAGTGGGATTCATGGGATTTGGGGCTTACATTCTAGATAATAAATTAATTACAAATTTCATCTAACATTTTTAGGTGGGCACGTCATCAACCTTCTCATCGGAAACGTGCTCCTGCAAGTCTAGCGTTATTTTATCAGTTGCAAAATCTTTCCATTGGTGATTCGGTATTTACCTAAACCGACCTATATATACTCAAAAAGAGGTTTCATTACTTTGTTCGTTCTTATCATTTCGCAAAATTTTGACTTTGGTCCCTATAGTTTTTTCCTTTTTAATCGAGTTCTTGCACAAATTTATTTCTTAATTCGGGTGTCTATACTTTGTTTTCCTTCTCATTGGGTCCGGTACCAGTTTCTTTTGTTTTAATTAGATGCCTTTACATTTAAGTCAACTGCTGTTAATAGAGACCTCATTGACAAAATAAATGAATGCAGGGAGCCAGGGACCCCATTAAAAGAAAAAAAAAAGTATACGGTCTTAATTGAAAAATTTTCCAAACTACATGGCTCAATAGAGTAATTAAATTCTAAAAATATTCAGAACGTACACTGCTATGTCTTATTCTCTATTTTCATATTTTCATTGCATTTTTTAAAAGAAGGTTTAATTTCACTGAGGTTTCTATTGTTTCGCAAAATTTATAATTAACTCCCTGTTTTTTTTTCTTTAAATTGAGTTCTTGTACCTACATTTTTTTTTACTGAATTCCTACATTATTTTTCTTTTTATTTGGGTCCTTGTACTAATTTCTTCTTATTTCGGTCTCTAAAAAATTAAGACACTTATTGCTAACAAGGACCTATTTAAAAAAATAAATTTTGTTACAGATCCCAATTAAAAGATATAAAAAATATACTAATTTAATTAAAAATTATGCAATACTATACACACCAAAAGAATTATTAAACCTTAATATAATGCTTACATATTTCTAACATTTTCACTTCCATAAAAGAAACGGCCACATTGACATGGAAGTGTTGAATTTATTACCCCTTTTCTTTTTCTTTTTTTTTTTGGGTTTGAGTCCCCTAGTACCAAAATAACCCACCACCCACTCACAATAATTTAAGATACGGGGTCATAAAAGCTAAGTCCATTCATTTAATCAGTTCAACGGAATTCTTGTGCTGACCCGGAATCACCTTTCCCCCATCAGCTTAGCTTCAATGTGGACCAACTTAGACCGGCTCTGCGACCTCTGCAAGCCGTTTAGTTACGTCAGCGAGCTGCTACCCCAACCACCAGCAGATTTTCACGCGTCACCTGTGCAACGAATCAAAGAGCATATCTTCATCTTCAAATCTGTACGCTATAATTGCCCATAGGAAAATTAACACGTGTTCTTCTAACAAAATGATGAACATGATATTCATGATACGATCAGGTAGTCAATGGTACTTTTGTCTTGTAAATAGTGTTGAAAACTTAAAATATTACCAGCTTTACATTTCCTTTGGATGCAAGATAGAAAAAGAAAGAAAAAAATAAAAAAAGTTAATTTTTTTATGTTGTTTAAATAAAAAAAATAAATAAAAAAATTTAAAAATTAT
>NC_029779.3:18010464-18013753 GCF_000817695.3 Arachis duranensis
GATGATAATTATATTTTAAAATTTTAATGTATTATTTTTGTTAACAATAATATTTTTTTAAATTTATTTTTTTATTTTTTTACATGTCATAAATAAAAAGATGTATCATTATTTTTAAATATATATAAATATAATTTTTTAAAAGAATAATAAAAAATTAGGAACATTAGGAAAAAAAGTCTTTTTAAGCTTCAAAGATAGCTAACTACATTAGAAATTTCGCTTTCAATTTTAACGCAATGAATAAATTGGTAATTTTTTTTATTTTGGAATTCTGGTTAGTTTTTTTCGCAGGTTTAGAAAGACAAGTTGAACGTGGTCCCTTGTCACTGTTTTTTTCTTTCAATTCAATTTTCATTTTCATCCAATAATAAATAAAAAAATTTATTTTTCATCTATTTTCCTTCTTTGTATTTTCTGATTTTTTTTAATTCTATTAATCCAAATATAGTGTTATAGTAGTGAATTCTTGAAGTGACCAGTTGAGATAAAGAATGTTATTGGCTCATGACTTAGAAAAAATGAAACGAAAGGAATTGTGCAATAAGTAGGCTTACGTTTTATTTAAATTCGCAACCAATTAATTCTTAATATCATGTAAGAAATACGGGGATAACAAAAAAAAAACTATCCATAAAACCTGAGTGGTTCTGGGGCTTGGATTGGTTCAGTGTGTGGCGGATTCATTTGACGTTCACCATATCCAAAAAAAAAAACCTGTACACCATTTAGAAAAGAAAAAAAATGTACAATTATTATCATATTAATAATAATAAAATAAATGTTCACCTAAATAAAATAAAACAAAATAAATAAATCAATAATATGTACGAAGAAATTAAAAACAACGAAGAACAGGAATAAAAAGTTCAGTGAGCAGAGCTAAACAACGACAACCATTACCTTCGAGGGACATGCACGACGGGCGACTCGACAGACGACAACGACGAGCACGACGAGGGATGGTGGGCAAAGCGCAAGTGAGCAGGATGAGGGGTTGGAGTACGATGACTCGACGAGCACGATGAAGAAACTGGCGATTGGCGAATGAAGAGAGGGTCTGGACCACGACGAACGGAGGAAGATTTTGAGCGCGACGGACGGTGAGAAGAACCGCAACCTACGTTTCAAAGTTCCTTTATTCAATCTTTTATTATAATATTTTAAAAAATTGAAACAAATACATCCAAATAAATTTAGTGTCTTTTTAAAATTAAATATACACTTATAATACAAGCTAAATAAAATCAAAATTTAAATTTTAAAATTTTTGTTTCCGTTTTAATATTTTTAATTATTAACAAATTACAATTTAAATATACATCCAACAATTAAATTAAATAAAATTCGAAATTTTAATTTTAAAATTAATAAAGACTTTAAAATAAAAAAATACTAATACTCAAATAAACAATAAAAATTTTAACTAATACCTTGATAAGATATGTTAGATATATTTTTATTTAATAAGATCTAAAAATTTTAACTTAATTATTCATTTTAATAATTTAAAAAACGTTAATGTTCAAATAAGTAATAAAAAATAACACTAATAATAAAAAGGAAAAAACTCTACATCCGTGTAAAAATTACATAGATGGTATCCATGTAACTTTCACTCCACGTCCCACACCCCCGCTTGTTTTACACGCGCCTCTTATAACCTTTATAACAAATCCTTATTTTGCGTTATTAACGTTTCTCAATGTAAAATTTTTCATAGAACGTAAACCTCTTTTGTGTTCTTCTTCTTCTTCTTCAACCTAATTAAATTCGTTGTTCTCCTCTTTCGCGTTTTTCTTTTCTGCATTATGGATCTGGATTGATTCAACGCAATTATCTTCGTCGTTCATCTTCTTCTTCATTTTCTTCTTCGATCTGCACTTTTGAATTGAAACAATGAATGAATCAACTTCAAATCAGTTGAATAAGTGCGATTTTAATGATTCTTCTCAAACGCATCAATTTGATAAGGTTTGGATTATTGAATTCTGAATCGAATTTAATGGAATAAAATTTCTAATTTTATTTGAAGTGAATTGAATGGACTGAGGTGATCTACATCTGAATTGAATTCAATTGAATTGATAATATGTAAGTGTGAGTAATTGTGAGTGTCAGTAATTGTGAGTAACTCTGAGTAAATGTGAGTAACTTGTCGGTTCGGTAAGTACTAAAGAGATGGTTCATCACTTTCATGTTTTCGGTTCGGTCCGCAGAAAGTAGTCTAATAAAAATTAGACCAATATATTCTGTTTTCTTTCATAAGCACTATATAATTGTTTCATCGTAATTAAGATTTCGGTTCACCATGAGTACTGTGTTCGGTTCACCATGAGTATTATATTTGGTTCATTCTGCACTATTCAAAACTCTTCTTCCTCACCTTCTACTGCTTCTTCACCAGAGAGAGAAGGAGAAAAAGACAAAAAAATGACGATAGGGTTTCAGGGTTTAGGGTTTATGGGTTCAGGGTTCAGTGTATAGGGGTTCAGTATGTTTCAAACTTTTGGTTCACCCAGTGTATTAATTTCGGTTCACCGTGTTCATGGTTGATGGTTTAAGATTTAGGGTGTGTTTGGCAAACCCGTTTGAAGAGAAAAAGCACGTTTAACTTTATTGATAGTTTCAATTTTTTGTTTGGCTAACTTTTGATTTGGCAAACGCAAAAGTAATTTTGATGTCAAACCCAAGTTTGGCAGAAGCAACAATTTCTAGCTTCTGCATTTCACTAACGGTCTTTTAGCCATTTACACTAAACATCTATTTTTTCTTTTACCAATTTTATTCTTCAGACATGTTATTGTATTATTTATAAAATTCTTATTATTTCTCCTTATATGAACTCTCTTTTTCTATTATTTATTATTTTTATTTTTTGTTAAATTTTTATTTGACATTATACACTCTTATAATTGTGATTTTTGTATATTATATTTATTATTATCTTTTCATAATATGATTTATTGATCACATTAGGTAAAATAAATTAAACAAAAAATTAACCATAAATAATAATAACAGTAAAAAACTATAGGTACTAAAAAAGAGTACTAAAAGAACTAAAAATATACTATATAAAATACATCATCAAAAATTTTTAGATTTGTTTCCATCTCTACCATGATAAATATTTAAGTTTATTATTTTTAGTATTCTTTTGTATAATTATAATTCTGGTATACACAATTTTTTATTGTAATTTTTTTATAATATAAATTATGATTTCATTAAAAAAATAAATTAAATAAAAAATTAATCATATGTATTAATAAAATCATAAACGTTG
>NC_029779.3:18013874-18047015 GCF_000817695.3 Arachis duranensis
AATGTTATTTATTTTAGTAAGTAAATATTAATTTTATTATAAAATTAACTAATAAGATCTATTTAAATATCTAAATTAAAATTATAGGATAATATAAAAAAATTATTTAAGTTGATGTCTATTTTAGTAATTTTTCATCTAAAAGTGATATTGAATAGTGTAATCCAAACAATATTTATTTTATTATAATTCATTTTGATATAAAGATAGACAAACATAAATCACTTCAATATAAACTTACTTTTCATCAAAATCAAGTTTGCAAAATCAATTTTATACAAACTCCCGTTTGCAGACTATAATCCAAACACACACTTAAGGGTCTAGGGTTTAGGGTACAGAGTTCAGAGTTTTAGGGTTTAAGGGTTTACGATAGGGTTCAGGGTTTAGGATTTAGAGTTTAGGGTTTAGCATTTAGGGTTCAGAGTTCAGTGTTCAGGGTTCGGGTTCAGGATTCAGGGTTTAGCATTCATGGTTCAGAGTTCAGAGTTCAGGGTTCAGGTTTAGGGTTTAAGGTTTAGGGTATAGGTTTTAGGGTTTTGGGGATTTAGGGTTTATGGGTTCAGGGTTCAGTGTTCAAGGTTCTGGTTTTAGTGTTTAGGGTTTAGGGTTTATGGTTCAGTGTTTAAGAGTTCATAATTTTTTGGTAAACAGGAGAGCGATTTGGATTACTCTTCTTAAACGAATCAAACTGACAAAGTTTGGATTATTCAATTTTGAATCGAATTGAATGGAATGCAATTGCTAATTTGAATTGAATTAAATGGACGGAGGTGTACTGAATTGAATTGAATTGAAAATATGTAAATTGTAGGCAGAGTTATTTGAATTTGATTTTATATAATGGATTATGTTTCGTTCACTCAATACTATACAATTGTATTGTTTTCGGTTCACCATGAGTACTATGTTCAGTTCACCATGAGTACTGTGTTCGGTTCACCATGAGTATTGTGTTCGGTTCATTCTGTAGAAAGCTATTTGAATTTGATTTTATATAATGGATTATGTTTCGTTCACTCAATACTATACAATTGTATTGTTTTCGATTCACCATGAGTACTATGTTCGGTTCACCATAAGTACTATGTTCGATTCACCATGAGTACTGTGTTCAGTTCATTCTGCACTACTCAAAACTCTTCTTCCTCACCTTTTACTGCTTCTTCACCAGAGAGAAGGAGCAAAAGACAAAAAAAATACAGCAGCAACAACAACAAAAGAATGACGATAAGAAAAAATACGTGAAGAAGAAGGAACGTGAAAAAGGAGGAGAAGGAGGAACAAGAAGGCGAAGAAAAAGAAGACGCTCCGTACGTAAATGACGATAAGGAAAAAACACGTGAAGAAGAAGGAACGCGAAAAAGGAAGAGAAGGAGGAACGCGAAGAAGAAGGCGAAGAAGAAGAAGACGCTCCGTGCGTAAACGAGTGGGCGATTTCGTGTGTATTGGGCGCCTGTATTTCACGTTTCATTTAATGGTATTGGATTTTTTTGTGTTTGGCCAACTTGGTTACATGGTTACATGGATGTCTAGCATTCCCGTAATAAAAAATAAGAAATATTAGATACGTTTTTATCAAATAAAATATAAAAAAATTAATTTTATTTTTAACGTTTAAATTTAAATTTTAGATTTATGACTTTGGATGTGTTTCAAAAATATTTTATATATAACTTAATAATTTTAAATATATTATAATTGAAAAAAAATCATTTTTATGAACGTACATTTTAATAATTTTAAAAACGTTAATGTTCAATTATATAAGTAATGAAAAAATCTAACTAATAATAAAAAAAAATAAGAAATATTAGATGCGTTTTTATCGAATAAGATATAAAAAAATTAATTTTATTTTTAACATTTATATTTAAATTTTAGATTTATGATTTTGGATGTGTTTCAAAAATATTTTGTATATAACTTAATTTATATGTGTTATAATTAAAAAAAACAAATTTTATGAACATAAATTTTAATAATTTTAAAAACGTTAATGTTCAAATATATAAGTAATGAAAAATTTCAACTAATAATAAAAAATAAAAAATATTAGATGAGATTTTATCGAATAAGATATTAGAAAAATTAATTTTTATTTCCGCAACAATTTTTTTCTTTTGCATAGTCATTAATTTTTTTTATTGTGAATCATTCATAACCAAATTCGCAATAATATTAGAACAAGAGAGAAAAATATACAGAATAAAGATTAAGTATGAAATAATACAGAATAAAATGAGAAGAATAAAAGAGAAGAACAGCCAAAAGAACGAGACAGAAAAACCAACAGAAAAAAATAAAAAAAGTGAGAAGAACGTATTAGAGAGAGAAGAACATAGGAAAGAGAAAAAATAATAAAATAACTATTTTACCAAGTGGATAAAAAATTTAAAAAATTCTAATATTTAAAATTTAAATTAATTTTAATTACCAATATGTTTATTTACAAAATAAAAATGTGTTTCAATTAAAATTTAATTAAATCATATTATTTAAATTAAAAGACTAATTAAAAGCTGAAAATTAAAGAACAACTAGTATTTTCCTTTTAAAATCATGGTCTAAGATCAACAAAACACAAGACACACACATCCCATAACCACACCGGTGCAGAAGTTTCTCGCCTTTATCTCAATTGGAGTTCTCACTCAAATTCTATGTGACTAAGACCATGTGGAGCTCCTAAAATTTTGACTACTGCTTCCCAACATACAAAGACAACAATGACATCAATTTGGAAAATTTGGAACTCTTATATGCTCAATCAAAGGAACTAAATCGAGCCTAAACCAAAATTGTTATATCATATAACTGTTTTTCATTTCTATTGTCAGTTCACACTAATAAAAATGAGCTCGGAAACTAACACGAGCACAATATTAAATTTGAGAATCCTTGTTAGGTAATTGAAATTTGTGGGTGCAATTTGAATTTGGTCTGCAATTTCAAGAACCATGAGTATTAGCTCCATGTTTCTTCGAACCTTTTGCCAACATATTTTCTTGATGTTAAATTATTTAGTGAAATCATCTCACTCGAGGAAAAATATCGTATTTTCTCAAACTTTGGAGCATCCATATTGAAGAGCAAACATTTCAACATTATGAATCTATGAAAGTAATCAATTAATGAATAATGAATTATTTTATCATCAAAGAATCCGCTAGCAATAAATTGGAAAAACACTTTTGCATGCGACTGTTTAATGCTTTGGCCTGTGTTGTGCCATATGCTGAGTACCATTCACCATCCCAATCCCAATGGTGTTTGGTCCAATGAAGTTGATAGCCAAATGCCAAATTAATAGCTCCTTTCATAGCATAGATAAAAATGGCATGCACCTTGTGAGGAGCATAGCAACCTCCCATCGCTTAACAAATTCAATGAGGTACTCTCACTGCATCACATTTCTTTAAAGTAAGAAGTTGGTATACTTGGTGGGGAAGACAGATTTGCAACCCATTTGAACTGTTACAGTAACAAAACTATCAAGAGTTAGTGTTACTCAATTTGCCATAATAAAAACAAACACAAAGGAAAGATGATCACCTTGTGCTGCTTGTATTTGTCCCGAACAGCTGATAAAGATGCTGCCCTTCTCGACAAATACAAGTCATGTAAGATCAGAACACATTCTTTAAGTTCAAGCGATGTATAACCGGAGCATTCGCACAAGGATGAAGTCTGCAAAATGTACTAAATTCAATAAGTGCCTTGAGCAACAGAACCTAACTTCTTGTAGAAGAGAGTCAAATACTTACCCAAGGATGCACCACAGGCCAGATAATAAATCTGGCAAGAAATATAACCGAAGCAGCTACCATAGAAGGCAAGAATTTCACACAATCATAGTCCAAAAGACTTAGCTCAGCAAGATAGCAGCTCAAAAATTCAACCTGAGAATTCTTAATCTGACACAATAGGAAAAAGGAAAAGGTAGAGACTTAGTGTTAATTCAATGTAATAGAGGTTTTGAAATCACAAAGTAGAAGCAAGCTTACTTTTTTATCTATAGAAGCAATTCCTGAATACATAGATAGAAAGGTCTTAACAGTAGGGTTCCCCATTTCAAACTTTAGGGATTTGAGTATGTCAGCTTCCATCCGTACAACCTACATTTACAAGAATTGAGTGAGGATTGACAAAGAACAAAACAAGATCCACGAAATTGAAGCAATGAGAATTAACAAAGCACATTTATTTTTTAAATTTACCTGTGATTTCGTGTATGTATCTTCAGTGATGTAGCAGAATTCCTCTACATTGGGAGGGTTGATTTCTTCATACTTCCTGAACATTGAGAAGCGAGAAAACAATAATTAATTAATTAATTAATTAGAATTATGAGGTTTGATAAGATAAAGCATAACGAAAAGGCGTTGAATGAATGCTTACGATGCAATGAGCATGGAGGAAACACCGAGTAACTGAAACTTGGATCGAAAAACAGGGTTTATAGATAGAAATCTATCAATGTAAGAAACAGAGAGAAAAAGAGTCTCTGAGAGAAGTTTGTACTCGTCTGCAACCTCTACCAACCAATCCACCAATACACCTCTCATGTTAGCGGTAACTTCTTTCTGAACTTTTTGAATGTAATCAACCATTGGCCTTCTCTTCTTCTCCATCTGACAAGAAAAAGAGCATCCAAATCTAAGAAAATTGACACACCAGAATGAAGAAAGAAAAGAAAAGAAAAGCGCGATACCAACCTCCATTGAATGAAGATAGCTATGTATGTCGGAAACATAAGGCGCGTCGATAAGACTGGGATCGTGGAACTTGAGTGATTTTGCTTCAATGGTGGAATGGGGTTTCCTGTTGATGGGGGATTGAATGAGGTTGGGTAAATTGGGGAGTTCGGCCAAGACAACACGCTGCTTCTTGAGGTGCTGAATCTCAAGTTGGGTGGGGGCGGTGGCTCTTCTCTTTGCGGCGGCGCGTGTCTCCATCTCCGTTAAGAGTGGTATGTATTGGAACAGAGAAGAGAAGAGCCACAGAGAGAGGAATGAAGAAGGATCCGATGGTGTGGAGTGTGGAGTGTGGAGTGGGGATTCAGGATTGTGAAGTTAAAATAATGGAACATGTTAATAATTAAGAATTAGAAGAGCGCCAAACTGAAGTGTTTTTCTGAAAAAGGAAAAGTGGGTTTCGGTTTGGACTTTGGATTTGAAATGCCGCTACTCGGTTTCGGTTTTAGAGTGTGTTTTGTGAGATTTGGTTTTGGTGTTTTTCATATATGGCGGGGACGGCGCGCTTCTTTTCCGCTTCACCCCCAAGTCATGGTAATCGGTAAACTCTTCAAAATTTACTTGGAGATTTTATACAATTTTTACAAAGTGTACATTCAAATATCCCATTCAATTCTGACATTTTTTTATAGGACATAGTGCACTTTAATCATTCTTAAACCTCAACTAAGTCACCAGCTATTAAGAAAAATAGACAAATTGACTTCTGTTACCGAATAACAAATAATTATCTACTGATGTATAAGAAAACAGTATCAAGTATCAATCCCAAATAGGGGTGGCAAAGCAGGCCGGCCCGCCCCGCCACGCCTAGGCTCGCCCTATAAACGGGGCGGACCGATCTGCCCCGCCAACTAAAATGGGTTCAAAATGCTAGTCCACCCTGCATTACGGCGGATTGGCGGGTCGGCGGGTTAGCGCGCTTGACTCTTTTTTTGTTAAATTAAAATCATTAAAATTAACCAAAAAAATAACTAAAAATTAAATACAAATAAAAAATAGTCAAATTATAATATAATTTTTTTACTATTTTTTTATAATTTAATAAAATTATTCAAAATAATATTTGTCAATAAAATCATCTTTATTTTAAAAAATAAGTCACATAATTTGAGCATATATACGAAATTGTAAAATAAAATAAATAAAGTTAATAACTCAAAAAAATAAAAACAAAAAATGAAAAAAAAATGTTTAAAAATTTTATAATTATTAATTTTATAATCACTATTTTATTTAATAAAAAAAAATCTTCAACCCTGTAGACCGGCCCGTCTCGCCCCGCCAAAACCGGGTTTGGCGGGCTTTTTAAAGTTGGCAGGCTCCAAATTCTAGCCCGACCTGCCTTTTTTAGCGGGTTTAGCGGATCAACCTGACAGGCTCGACCCGTTTTGCCACCCCTAATCCCAAATGATTGTAAAGACTAAATTCCACAAAATGCACTTTCGAGATGGAAGCTGAGAGAAGTTCCTGGACTTCATGATCACATAGCGCGGAGTAGAAGCAAACCCGATAAAGTGTAGGACCATTCTCGAGATGAGCATCCCAGCAAACCTCAAGGATGTCCAAAAACTAACAGGATAACTTGCCGCCCTCTCGCAATTCTTCGGAGCATTACCCCAAAAAGTCATCATCTTCTTTAAACTCATGAAAAATAGTATAAGCTTCAATTAGGAGCCCGAGTGTGAGGAGGCCTTCCGACACTCCAAAAGAGTGCTGGTGAAACCACTCATACTCTTAAAATCCAAAATGGGTGAGACCTTGTACCTTTACTTGTCTATAACTGAAGAGGCGTTAGCAGCATTGCTCATCCGAGGAGACGACCAAAGGACACATAGCCCGATCGGTCGAGCTATCTCAATACGAGATAAGATTCGAACCCAAAAGCATGATTAAGGCTCAGGCCCTAGCGGACTTCGTTGTCGAAATGACCCCCGGAAGTGAAACCCTAGAGTCATGGGAGCTCCACGTTGACGGCTCATCAAACACCAATTCTGTAGGTGCAAGGATTATACTGAAAAACGAGAATGGGATCACTATTGAACATTCCATTTGGTATGAATTTTCGATCTCCAACAACCAAGTCGAGTACGAGGCCCTCTTGACTGGATTGACACTGGCAAGGGAAGTCGGGGCGAAAAAACTATTAAGTTTGTAGCGACTACCAATTGGTTAGCTACCAAGTAAACGGGAACTACCAAACACAGGATCCCTTGCTGCAACAATACTTATCCAAAGTCAAATAATTTATGGCCGGATTTGACGAAGTAATCGTCCAACACATTCCCCAGGAATGAAAGGCGAGAGCCAATTTGCTCTCCAAACTAGCGAGTACTAAGACGGCCCTTGGGAACCGGTCGCTGATCCAAGAAGTCATCAGAGCTCCATCTGTTGTGACCACGACCTTGGTAAACCTTACCATAACGAACCAGCACTCCTGTACCTTCCCAATCCTCCAATACCTCAAAACAACAATAACCTACCCAAGAAACCAAGCGAGGCAAAGCAATTTAAACGAGAAGCCACAAAGTATACCACAATAGCAGGGCAATTATACAAGCGAGGGCTACCTCAATAGTCATATTTCATTCATAATCACGCAAGCGGAACAAAACCTCTATCCTTACCAATACCATCATTCATGATAATAATCATCGTCAAATATTAAGCGGCACCACACCACCATCTTCATTGTGGGTGGAACGAAACCGCCATCCCCAAAATTAATCATATCTCATTCAACAAATCACTATATTTAGAAGCTTAAACATTCACATCATCCTGACAAGGTCTTACCCCACTCATAAGACGAGGGTTATATACAATGAATATAATTTTCCTAAGCCTCACTCGATTCGAATCCTTTTACCTTATCCAATCTCATAATAATACTACTTGTCATCTATCAATCACAACTATTGAAGAAAAATTACTTATAATAAATTCGTAAAATTTATCCCTGACGATTTTAAAGCCTTTAGAAATAGTTACATAGATGTCTCGATAAAAATTCAGATTAAATAGATAAGTAGTTTGTTTAATACAATAATTTTTTTACACTTATAAAAAATATAATATTTATTGGTTATTTTTGTTTCGTTTTCAAATCATTCGTTGACTTATTTGTTGTTTATATTTTTAAAAGTTATTTTTGTCATTAGCATAAACTTTCGAGTATTATTTTAGTAAATGCTGACATAGCATTAGTAAGAGGAAAAAGATGTTTTAAAAGTAATGTAGATAAACTTATCCATATACTTTTATATATTAAGAATAGCTAGATAGATAGATGAGAAGATTATGCTATTTAAACTATAACTCGTTAGCAATAAAAAATACTAATTAATGATAATTAATTAATATAAAAGACAATGAGAAATCTTGACAATGTATACAATGAGTTTTAAATTTGACCCAATTAAGGAAAAAAAAGAAACCCAAACAGTTATTTCAAAAAATTAACTATCCCAACCCTAATTTACCAATGAAATTTATCCAAACACTCTCTTCCCCTTTCCCACCGCTTGCTACTCCATACTCATCAATCATCCCACCTCTCCAGTGTTAGAAACTCCCTCACCGGCCATCAAACAACTATCCACGTAGTTATTAAATTAATCATCCGACTACCTAGTGAAATGACTATTCAGCATTTGTTAATTGTATATACTTAAACTGAATCAAACAAAATAACCATCCAATTAAGAATTAAAATATTTATCTACATACCCAGTGAATTGAACTTCCAAATCTAAATTCGTCCGTTGATGTATATACCTTAAAGGTGTAAGTGGAGCGAAATCCAAAAAAGCCAAGTTGAACACCATGAAACAAAGCACTCGCCTTCTTGATATCTTGAATATGATGCACCAGCCTTCCTGCCACGTATCTTTGCCAAGTCAGTCTTCAACCCACTCAAAGCGAAGTACAGCGGCAACAACAACCCAGATACGAAATCCTCGATACTCTCTATCAGCCTCTCCGCGAAATTCCATCCCTTCAGAATCGTCAATCCGAACACGAATGCGCCAAAGATCAAGTGGATCCCAATCAGGTTCGGTACGAATTCCGATACTATCACTCCAGCGAGAATTGATGTGTGATTGTGGCCACAACAGCACGTCCGACGGATGTTGCAACAGCAAAAGGGAGACACGGGTGTGATTGCGGATGGATTGGTCCCCGTTACAGATGAACAAGTGCACGAGGGTTGATTTTGGTAGTGTCAGCAGTCTACTCCAACGGCGGCGGCACAGTCGGCGTAGAGGGGATGGAATGACAAATGTGAGGGGCGGTAGCACGAGAGAGAGGAGATATCTGGTGGTTATTATGATATTAGAGTTGCTGCACGTAGTATGAATGAATTTAACTATTAATCCTAATTTTTTAAATTTCAAAATTTAAATTTAAATAATTAATTAAAATTTTAATTTTTAATTTTTAAAATACCTTTTTCTTTAAGCTTATTGTACAAAACTAGAGGTGTAAGTTATCGAACTGGACCGAAAATTACCGCAAACCGAACCGAAAATTACAACAACCAATTTGAAAAATGAAAAAATCGATTTTTTTTGTTTTTTCCTGACAAAACCGATCGGTTTAGTTCAGTTTTCGGTTGGCTCGATAGAAACCAAACCGAACCAAACATATGCATCAATTTAAATGTTTTAACCATTTTAATCTTTAACCTAACAACAAAAATCCTCAATCCCTAACCATTTCAATGTTTTACTCTTATTATTTTAGTTTTTTGACTATTTTGAACCTCTAATTATTATGATTCATATTTTTCTCATTAGAGATTAAAAATCGAAAAAACGACCGAACCAAATCGCTGTTGATTCGGTTCGGTTGTTGTAAAAGCAGCAAATCAAACAGTTGTGTGTCTGTAGAAACCGAACATATCGGTTCAGTTGGTTTTTAGTCCAAAACTAAACCAAACCGAACCAATAACCCCCCTATCCAAAACTACAAATTATTCACAAAAGTAATTATTTTTTCATACTTTCTCGATTCAATAACATTTATTGACTTATTATTATGTAGAACCTTTTTTGTTACCTAACTAAGGGTGTGTTTGGGAAACTCGTTGGAAGGGAAGAAGCACGTTTATACTTCTTGAAAGCTTCAACTTTTAGTTTGGCAAACTTTTTTTTCATAAACGCAGAAGTGATTTTGCTACCAAAACCAACGTTTACAAGAAGCAACTATTTTTAGCTTCTGCGTTTTTCTAACGGACTTTTAGCTATGGATACTAACCATGTATTTATCTTTTACCAACTTTATGCTTCATGTATGTTATTATATTATTTATAAAATTCTTATTATTTTTATTTATATGAGCTCTATTTTTTCTATTTTTTATTTTTTTTCAACTGTTTGTTTGATATTATACACTTTTATAATTGTGATTTTTGTGTATTATGTTTGTTATTATCTTTTTATAATATGATTTATTAATTCTATTAGGTAAAGTAAATTAAACAAAAATTTAACTGTAAATAATAATAATAGTAAAAAATTATAGCATAATAAAAAAAGAGTACTAAAAATATACTATATAAAAAGATCATCAAGAATTTTCAGATTTGTTTCAATTACTATAAAGTAAATATTTAATTTTTTATTATTTTTAGTACTCTCTTTTATAATTGTAATTCTCATATACTATATTTTAGTGTAATTTTTTATAATATAGATTATGCTTCCATTAAAAAAATCAATTAAATAAAAAAGTAATCATAGATAATAATAAAATCATAAACGTTGGATTCCAAATTAATATTAAGAATAAGATTATTGAGAGTACTAGAATAAGAGTACGATGTAAAAAAATACTAAAGTACATTCTTAGTTAATACTTAAAAAAATGTAACATATTTGATTAAATATTTTTTTATATATATATCTAAAATTTATATTGTTTTATTTTTATTTAAAAATATATTTTATCTATTTTTATATGTTATTTTTATTTTAGTAAGAATAAGATAATATAAAAAAATTATTTAAGTTGAGGTCTATTTTAGTAATTTTTTATCTAAAAGTGATTTTAAATAGTATAAGTCAAACAACATTTATTTTACAATAACCAATTTTGATACAAAAATTACCAAACATAAATCACTTTAACACAAACTTACTTTTTATCAAAATCAAGTTTGCAAAATCAATTTTATGTAAACTTTCCTTTACAAACTGTAATCCAAACACACACTAAATTGTTTTAGAAAACAAAAATTCTGAATTAGGGGAGCATAATATTGGCGCCATCCCCACCCTACGAAAACACAAATTACGCTTCACTCTTCACAACATTTCATTTTCATTTTTTCAAAATTTCGTCAACCCATTTTCATTTTTTACCAGTAGCGGCACTCTTAATTCTCAAACTATTTTCATTTTCATTAATCTTCTCTGTCTTTCTCTGTTTTGAAATTTTCCCTCAAATGGCGCTCTTCATGCTTCATACTTATCATACTATAAATCCAGTTGTCTCTTTCAATATCCCTCCCTTCAAACTTGGCACCCTCTTCCTCTCTTCTCTGCTCCTTCTTATTACCCTCTCGCTTTCTCTGTCCCCTTTCTTCAACGAGAGCCACCTTCAGAGATGGAGACTCGTGCCGCCGCAAAGAGGAGGGCCATCACCGCAAACCTCACTGAGACTCAACCCCTCAAGAGGAAGCGCGTTGTGTTGGGTGAAATTACCAATTTTCCTACTGAAAATTTGAATACTCAGAAACCAAAATCCAAATGCCTCAACAATGCCAAGCCCAAGAAAGCCTCTGTCGCCGACAAGAACATGAAGGTTGTCAAGGAGAAAGAGAATGTGCTTGATGATGAAGATGACAAGCTCAATGTTGACCCTGTTGCCTCTGATATCTATCTGTACCTTCGGAAGATGGAGGTAAATTTTGGGTCTCAAGAAAAATTGCACCTTTTAGCATTTCATGTTGGTGTTTTTGGGGGGTGGGTCTTGTATTGATTCTGATGAGTGCTGATTTTTTTCTCAGTTGGAGAAGAATAGAAGACCGAGAGTTGATTACCTTGAGAGGATTCAGAAAGATGTAACTGCGAACATGAGAGGGATTTTGGTGGATTGGTTAGTGGAAGTTGCAGAGGAATACAAGCTTCTCTCTGACACACTATATCTTTCAATTTCTTACATTGATAGGTATCTCTCCACGAATCGTGTCACCAAGCCTTATCTTCAGTTGCTCGGTGTTTCATCAATGCTCATTGCCGCGTAAGTCTTCACCAACTTCATCATTTGCTAGATTTTAATCAGTTTTAAAGTGTTGTTATTCGTATTTGTGTCTAATGTTCAGGAAATATGAAGAGATTAATCCTCCTCATGTGGAGGAGTTCTGCTTTATCACTGATAACACATACAAGAAATCAGAGGTAAATATTTCATAGTCACGTGTAAATGATTTTGTAACACTGACTTTCGTTTTGGTATTTGGTGGATTTTCCACTCACTTAGGGTGCCATTGGTATATCATTATAGGTAGTGGAAATGGAAGCTAACATACTGAACTCTTTGAATTTTGAAATGGGTAGCCCAACTATTAAGACCTTTTTAAGGTAATTATTATTCTGTTGTTGCAAATGTAACATATTATAGATCCCAATTGGAATTGAAGTTGATTAATAGTTTTGTAATTATGGATTGCAGGAGGTTTAATGAGATTGCTTGTGAGAGTCAAAAGGGTCAAAAGTTGCAGTTTGAGTTTCTGTGTTATTACCTTGCTGAACTAAGCTTGTTGGAATATGGATGTTTGAAGTTCTTGCCTTCTTTGGTGGCTGCTGCTGTTATATTTCTTGCTAGATTTATCATGTCGCCTAAATCGAACCCATGGGTATGTGTTTAATATTATATTATTATTGTTATAGATTTTAACCTGTGATTTAAGGCATTTATGATGATGTTTTTCTGCTTGTTTCAGACTTTAACCCTTTATGACCGCACTGGATATGATTCACTTCAGTTGAAAGAATGTGTTCTGATCTTACTTGACTTGTATTTGGGAAGAAGGGGAGCATGCTTCGAAGCTATTAGGAAGAAATACAAGCAGCATAAGGTGTGTATTTTTACATTGTATGTTTGCATTCCTTTTTGTTATTACCTTCATTCTTTGAACTTGAATGACCTTTGGGATCTTTGTGCTGTACAGTTCAAGTATGTGGCAAACTTTCCTTCCCCTCCCCAGATACCGAATTCATGCTTTGAAGATGACTTTTATGAAGAAAACTTTTATGAGTGATGCTATATAGGTAAGGGACTAGTACTTTAATGACTTTAACTACGTGCTGAATGCTTATTGTGAAGTTCATTCAATGCTGATTTTCAATTATAATGGCAAATGCAGTCAACATAACTAACTATCATGAGTGTAACTAAATTTGAAATTCAGTATTTGGTAACTTGAATTTTATGTGTTTTTTGTGATGCAGGGTGTAGTGTTAATGATCATCAAGGATATGGACACATGATAACAGTGTTGGCCTTTTGAGTTAAGAATGTAAATCCTTTTGAGATTACCCTAGACATAGAAGTGAAAGTTATGGTGGTTTTACTATTTGTTTTAATGATTATATACCATTGTACAAATGGGAATTTTGTAAACCAATTTCTGTTCATTAATACGATTCGGCATCTCTTGTTAGGCCTCAAATTTAGCAATTCCTTTTCATTATCTAGAAAGCAGAAACCATAATAAGCCAGTTTGTAATATAGTAATTGTTTTCAGAATTAGTTATAACAGGCACATAAAAACCGAAGCTGTTTTTAGCATGTGATTATAAAAGATGTATTTGAAAGTTGAAACTAGAAAGGTAGAAATTGACATCAGTTATGAAAGAAACCAACCTGTATGTATTGCAGACTAGCAAATCAAAAACTAATTTGTCTCATCCAGGAAAAAAAAAAGAAGTAACTCTAAGATGTTTTATTTTCTAGAAGCAAATTAAACTAAGATGGTATTCATCATATTTGATGATGTTGATCGGATATTAAGATGTCTAAAGAAGAAAACTGAGACAGATATTGTTCAATTAGTTGTTCTTGCTCCCTTGCCTCTGCTATTGACAAAGATCCATTCCCTGCCACCAAATCGAAATTGCTCCAAAGATCAAATTCAAAACTATGCTTCTCCTTAAAGTGATAATCTATTAATCTAAACTCATAAATAGCTAGTAATAAAAGTACCTAAATCATAGAGTTGCTCCCAAGAGGAACCATTGATATCTATAACTTGTCCAAACTTAGGAGATAGTGTGCAGACTTCTAAACTATTATTCTCTGGATTCATTTGAAGTTGAAGGGTGTTTGTATAAGGCACAAGGGTAGAACTTGTGCTTAACATGTCAACAACAGCACTATGTGATTGTTGATCCCTGAAGAGAACACAGAATATTGTACACAAAAGAATTGTACACAAAAATAATGTATAGTATATTCCTCTTAAATTAAAATGTTACCAAAGAGGAGCAGGAGTATAGGCATCTACAAAGTTGAGAATATCAACATTTGGATCTTCCTCTGGGAGCCACTCTATTGAATTATTTGATGTCCCGCCAAAAAATAATCCATCTACATCTACCGTGTTTGCAAGATCCACCTGATATAAAAATAATAATCTTAATCTGGCATCCTATGCAAAAGTTCTATTCTCATCAAATTCTATATTTTGCTGTATTTTTTTGTAAAATAAATTTGTCCAATCCAATATATATTTGAAAATGGGAAATATATATGTAAACAAATTTATGGAGGTGATGAGAAAAACATACCTGTTGATTAGATACACCAAAATTAAACTCTTCCTCCAAGACACACTGTTCAAAACAAGATTGTGAATTGTATTTTCATTAAGCTTTGTTAATGCATACCATTAACACCCTAAACTTATGAGTATATTATTATCTTACCTTTCTTAACTGCACTTGCTCTAGAGTTTGCTGAAGAATATGCTGGCGATATTCAGCCTCAAAAAAGTGTAGTGATCTCACATGGATCACCTTCAAATATCCTAAAAAATTTGTGAGAACCAATTCAATGGTGGCCATGCTATGCTTTATTTCTTTTCTTAACCAACATAATTGATTGTAAGAAAGCATAGATGGTAATATTATTTTACAAAATTGATTTTGATTGAAGGGGAGTTAGTATTAACAAGTTTATATTTGACAACTTCTGTATAAAATAGATGGTAATAAATTAAATATTATTTAGATTATATTACTCAACATCAGATTAAAAATTATTGAAAATAATATGAATTTAAATATTATTTTATTTTAATCATTTAAATAAATTATAATATTCTTTTTATAATACTTTTAGTATTCTCTGACTTACTTTTAGTCTTCTTTAATACTATTTAAACTATAATTTTTTATTGATCCTAATAATATTTTTATGCTCCAATTTTTATTTAATTTAATATTTCTAATAGGATTAACAGAATCACAAAATAAAAAAATTCCATAAAAAAAGAAATAATAAAAGCAGTAAAAAAAACTCATATAAACAAATAATAATACGAACTTCATAGAAAATAATAACATACATAAACGAGAGTATTAGTGAAAAAATTATAAAAAAATTCATCGTATAAATAATAAATGGCAAAATTGGTAATAAGAAATATTTTTTTAATTAATAGTCTAACTAAAGAAGATGAACTCGTACTCGGTCTTAGAAAGAAAAAATAGTAAAAAAAAGGTAAAACTTCCATAAAAAATTACACGAAAGTTTGAGATTCCAAACATAAACTCTGAGACACTCACCTTAGTCGTTTCTCCATTTCTTCTAACTGAGACTTGCAAATATATAATTCTTTTTGAATTTTCTGAATAACACATGACACAGAATGATCAGTCTAATTAACATGATATTAGTTGAAGTTGATAATTTTTTTATATAAGATAAAATTTTCATTGATATTACCTCAAGCTGGAAATCTGAATTAACCGGGCTACATCGCAAGACCAATATATTCAAAACCAAATAAGGTTGTGGTCAAATTCAGCTATTGGAATATGAAACCATAACTCAATTATTTGTGTATCTTTTGAGGACTAAGTAATGGTGTGATCATCCTCTAATAAAGTTCGATATTTTCAATCAAGAGTTGTATAGAAAAAAAAATACCTAGGGACTTGGCATATTTGTTCTGCTTCAATTTTCAATTTATTAATCATCCTCTGCATGTTCTAGATAGAAAGACAATGAAAATTAGTAGTACTAGTAAATGCTATCAGCAACTTTTGAAGCTAAGATTGAAGGATATTTCAAAATATTGCCATACAAGACTATATTATTACCTCTTGGTTATAGATCCTTTGAGAGATGCGAAGGTGTCAAAAACCACAGAAGAAAAAAATTAGTTCAAAAAATAAGAATAAAATAAAATCAAATCTCACTATATAATTTTAATAAGAAATCTTACTTTTGGCGCTCTTGTGGTGGAAAATTAATATATCGCTCTAAAATTTCATCAAAGCTTTAAAACATATATTAAAAGAAAAGGGTAGTATCACCAAAACAAAGAAAAGGGAAGTGAGTAATTCATGTGCTATTATAATAACTCCGTAAAAATGAATGAATGTTTGTAGTGTGGAGAAATTAAACCTTGTGTTGGAAGAGAAGAGAGCTGGTCTGCCAGAAGGAGAGAACGTGATGAGAACAACATCAACATCACAGAGAACAGAAAGCTCGTAAGCTTTCTTAATGAGACCATTCTTTCTCTTAGAAAATATAATTTGCCTGTTTGTTATGTTCTCAATCTTTTTTATGGGAACCTTCACTCTCCCCATATCTAACAACTCTATTCTTTCACTCTGTATGTGTTTAAAGCTGTTTATGATGAATCAGAAAATGCTGAATTGATGAATTTAAGCATGTGTTACCTATAGAAAATATTACCTATTGATGAAGAAACATGGGTTGAGATTTTATCTTTATCAAACCAATTAAACAAGATGACGCCACAGAGAATAGAAGGAACTAACCAATATAAAAGTATGGCGGTTTATATTCTCATAAATTGACATTCAGTCTCGTATTGTTTTCATATTCAAAAGATGAAGATTCCAGAGTAAACAACATCTTCATCTAAAACTTAAACTGGAATTTTGTCTTATCAGACCAATTAGATAAGGTGACGCCACAGAGTAGGGATGGAACTAACTATTAACCAACATAAAAATTGTGGTTGTTTATATGTTCATATATTAATATTCACTTTTGAAATTTGTGTTATTTTCATGTCAGAAGATATAGATCCAAGTGAACATCATTTTTGTCTAAAACTTGTTTAGTAATGACAATGATAATAAGTAATGTGCCAGCTGAAAAAATCATTAGCAAATAGCATTAGCATTGATCTATTTTTATTGATTTAATATCTATTCTTATACTTAATCAGGCGATGCTACCATCTAGAAGTTAAAAAGTTAGCCTGGCTCTGGGTATCAAGGTATGTGAAATTTGATTTTTTCACACTATCCTTTTATCGATGAGCTAAAAATTAATCTATCCTCATGCACAAGACAAATCTCCAATACGAACTAATAGCTAACAATTAAACCAACCCAATTTAATTAATTTGTGACGTGAATTAAAATTAAGTTGTTTTATTAATTTTTTTGTATGATGAACGTACTACTTTAAATAAAAATAAATGAATACAGACTCGAATCTAGATAGCGAAAAATATTATTTCACCTTCATTTTATAGTAAAGCATATATATAATTGCCACTAAGCTATAACTCAAATGAAGTAATCTCTCCTTTTTTTGGAGGTTTTGAGTTCGAGTCTTGTCACATTATTGATAAGATTGAAGACGAGTAATAGAATTTAATAATCAATAATAAAATAAAAAAGTTCTAATTTAATCTACAAAATAAATGATTTTATCTCTATATTATTTATTTAATTTGTACTTTTTTCTTTAATTTTTTTAAATATAATTGTTAGGATTAAGTTTTTTATCCATAAAGAAGATAAGAATTTTATTAATAGCATTTGATATTTTTTAAGATTTTTATTAATAATAAAATTAATAATGTTAGATAACCAACTTGCCAACCTTAGTTTTTTTTAATTTTATTTTATTTATCTCAAATTTTAGATCTTAAATTATAAATTTTTCACCCTAAATCTTGAATTATAACTCTAAAGTATTTGGGAAGAAAATTATCATAAATATACTAAATCATAAAATAGATAAAAAAATTTATAATTAATAACATTTAAATAAATATTCATTCACTAAAATAAAATATATTCAAACATATATTTACTTTCAATTAAAAAAAATTATACTAATTTTTTATTTTCTCAAAATTATTTTGATATTTATTATAGTATATTTTTTCATGAAAAATTAATAAAATATTAAGTAAATATATAGTAAGGTTGGTTTGATTTTGGTTCAAAACATGTGCTATTATAACACATCTAACGTGCTTTACATAAAAATAAAAAATTATTAGGCAGTTGAGTATAAATTATAGTTCTTACACTATATATTGATTAAATAACAAGTTGAGTATTTATGATAAAGTTCTTTAGCGTATGTAGTATAAAATGATTAATAAAAAGTGAATCATTTTATTGTACTCTCAGAATACTTAATAATAACTCCATAAAAATGAATAAATATTTGTATTGTGCAGTAATTGAACCTTGTGCTGAAAGAAAAGAGAGCAGGTCTGTCGTGATGAGAGCAATATCAACATTACAGAAAATAGAACGTTCATAAGCTTTCTTGACGAGGCCTTTCCTCCTCTTAGAGAATGTAATTTGCCTGTTTGTTATGTTCTCAATCTTCTTGATGAAAACCTTCACTTTCTCCATATCTGACACCTTTATTCTTTCACTCTCTATGTGTATACAGTTGTTTACGATGAATGAGAGAATGTTGAATTGACAAAGTTAAGGATATGTGTTACCTATTAGGTGGCGATAGTTGAAAAAAATATGCAAGAAAAGAGGAAGAAACATGAGTTGAGATTTTGTCTTTATCAGACCAATTAAACAAGATGACGCCATAGAAAAGAAGGAACTAACCAACATAAAACTATGGCGGTTTATATGCTCATAAATTAATACTCACCCGCCGAAAATCTGTGTTGTTTTCATATTTAGAAGATGAGGATCTCAAAGTGAACATCATCTTCATCTAAAATTTATTTGGTGATAGCGATGGAAGAAACTTAAACTGAAATTTTATCAGTATCAGTATCAGGTTAGTTAGATAAGGTGACACCACAAAGATGGAAAGGAACTAACCATTAATCAACATAAAAATTATTAGAATTAATTTTTTTATCCATAGAAAAGATAAAAATTTTATTAATAATAAAATTAAATAAAATTAACAATGTTAGATAACCAACATGCCAACATTAGGCTTTTTTAATTTATTTTATTTATCTCAAATTTTAGATCTTAAATTAAAAATTTTTTACTCTCAATTTTAAATTATAATTCTAAAATATTTGAGAAGAAAATGATCATAAATATACTAAACTATAAAATAGATAAAAATTTTATAATTAATAACATTCAAATAAATATTTATTCATTAAAATAAAATATGTTCAAACATATATTTACTTTCAATTAAAAAAAAATTATCTCAATTTTTTATTTTCTCAAAATTATTTCGATATTTATAATAGTATATTTTTTTTCATGAAAACATTAATAAAACACTCTCTAAATATATGGTGAGGTTAGTTTGATTTTGATTTAGTTAATTAGTAGTAATTACATATATTATTATAGCTTTTTTTTTGTTAGTCACAATATCTCTCAGTTCAACATATCAAGATTTAATTTATTGTGGATCTTAACTCCATTTAAGGGGTGCTAACATTTTAATGAATTTTGTGGTTGTTGTTCCCTATAATCTCACTTACTTTATTTATTTTTTTAATTAAAAGGATTCTGTAAAAAATTACAACTCATGACAAAACAAGGTTGAATAGCCCCTGTGAAATCATCAACTAGAATTTTATGTGTTTTTTGCGATTCATGTGTTAAACTGTTAATGATTATTAAGGATATGGATACATAATAACAATATTAGCCTTTTGAGTTAAGAATGTAAATCGTTCCGAGATTATCCAAGACATAGAAATGAAAGTTATGGTAATTTTACTAGTTGTTTTAATGATTATATACCATTGTACAAATAGAAATTTTGTAAACCATTTTTCGTTCATTGATACGATTTGACATCTCTTATTAGGTCTCAAATTTAGCTCTTCCTTTTCATTATCCAGAAAGCAGAAATCATAATAAGCCAGTTTGAAATGTGAACAGATTATAAGGCACATAAGAAATCGCCATTCTTAATGCTCAATGCAAATAACTTTGAAGCGTGAACGGTCCTGTCTTCAAATTTGTCTCAATATGAAGAAGACGGCCTTTAAAAATTATGGTTTGGTATAGTATACTGCTCATTATTTTATTATATTTATAAATTTAATTTTAATATATTAACACTGTATGTAAAATGTTTTATATGATTGTGTAATTATATTTGTTATTTTTGATGATTATTCATGTCGTTAATAAAAAAATAGCTATTTTTTGTTGAAGTTATTTTTCATCGTACAATGTATCAAAATTAAATTTTATATTTGTATATAGGCATAGTTTTCTTATAATTTATAAATGCTTCTCTTAATATGTAAGTAGAAGCTGTTTTCATTTTCACATTTTTGATTCTTTGATTAATTAGCATGTGATTATAAAAGTTGTATTTGAAAGTTGAAACTAGAAAGGTAGAAACTTACATCAATTATAAAAGAGATCGACCTATATGTATAGCAGACTAGCAAATCAAAAACTAATTTGTCTCATCCAGAAAAACAAAAAAAGTAACACTAAGATGTTTTATTTTCTAGAAGCAAAGTAAATTAAGATGGCATTCATAATGTTTTATGATGTTGATTGGATATTAAGATGTCTGAAGAAGGAAACTCAGATATTGTTCTTCCTCCCTTGCCTCTGCTATTGACAAAGATCGGTTCCCTGCCACCAAATCAAAATTGCTCCAAAGATCAAATTCAAACCTATGCTTCTCCTTAAAGTGATAATCTATTAATCTAATCACACAAATAGCTAGTAATTAGTACCTAAATCATAAAGTTGCTCCCAAGAAGAACCATCGATATCTATAACTTGTCCAAACTCAGGAGATAGTGTGCAGACTTCTGAACTATTATTCTCTGGATTCATTTGAAGTTGAAGGGTGTTTGTATAAGGAACAAGGGTAGAACTTGTGCCTAACATGTCAACAACAGCACTATGTGATTGTTGATCCCTGAAGAGAACACAGAATATTGGAGAAATGAGAAATCAGAAATGATATTTGCACTATTTTTTCTGTACATCTCTTTTGTACATTTTTAATAGTATATAAAATTTTCATCTTTTATTACTTATCAATCACTTTTGATATTAAAAGTAGAAGGTATACAAAAGAATTGTACACAAAACTAATGTATATAATATTACTATTAAATTAAAATGTTACACAAGAGAAGCAGGAGCATAGGCATCAACAAAGTTCAGAATATCAACGTTTGCATCTTTCTGTGGGAGCCACTCTACTGGATTATTTGATGTCCCTCCAACAAATAATTCATCTACATCTACCGTGTTTGCAAGATCCACCTGATATAAAAATAATAATCTTAATCTGGCCTTCTATGCAAAAGTTATATTCTCATCAAATTCTATATTTTGTTGTATTTTTTTTTAATAATTGTGTCCAATCCAATATATATTTGATAATGGGAAATATATACGTAAACAAATTCATGGAGGTGATGAGAAAAAGTTAACCTTCACATACCTGTTGATCAGATACACCAAAATTAAATTCTTCTTCCAAGACACTCTGTTCAAAACAAGACTGTGAATTGTATTTTCATTAAGCTTTGTTAATGCATACCATTAACACCCTAAACTTATGAGTATATTATTATCTTACCTTTCTTAACTGCACTTGCTCTAGAGTTTGCTGAAGAATATGCTGGCGATATTCAGCCTCACAAAGTGTAGTGATCTCACGTGGATCACCTTCAAATATCCTGAAAATTTTGTGAGAACCAATTCAATGGTGGCCATGCTATGCTTTATTTCTTTTCTTAACCAACATAATTGATTGTAAGAAAGCATAGATGGTAATATTATTTTACAAAATTGATTTTGATTGAAGGGGAGTTAGTATTAACAGGTTTATATTTGAAAATAGATGGTAATAAACTAAATATTATTTAGATTATATTACTCAACATCAGATTAAAAATTATTGAAAATAATATGAATTTAAATATTATTTTATTTTAATCATTTAAATAAATTATAATATTCTTTTTATAATACTTTTAGTATTCTCTGACTTACTTTTAGTCTTCTTTAATACTATTTAAACTATAATTTTTTACTGATCCTAATAATATTTTTATGCTCCAATTTTTATTTAATTTAATATTTCTAATAGGATTAACAGAATCACAAAATAAAAAAATTCCATAAAAAAAGAAATAATAAAAGCAGTAAAAAAAACTCATATAAACAAATAATAATACGAACTTCATAGAAAATAATAACATACATAAACGAGAGTATTAGTGAAAAAATTATAAAAAAATTCATCGTATAAATAATAAATGGCAAAATTGGTAATAAGAAATATTTTTTTAATTAATAGTCTAACTAAAGAAGATGAACTCGTACTCGGTCTTAGAAAGAAAAAATAGTAAAAAAAAGGTAAAACTTCCATAAAAAATTACACGAAAGTTTGAGATTCCAAACATAAACTCTGAGACACTCACCTTAGTCGTTTCTCCATTTCTTCTAACTGAGACTTGCAAATATATAATTCTTTTTGAATTTTCTGAATAACACATGACACAGAATGATCAGTCTAATTAACATGATATTAGTTGAAGTTGATAATTTTTTTATATAAGATAAAATTTTCATTGATATTACCTCAAGCTGGAAATCTGAATTAACCGGGCTACATCGCAAGACCAATATATTCAAAACCAAATAAGGTTGTGGTCAAATTCAGCTATTGGAATATGAAACCATAACTCAATTATTTGTGTATCTTTTGAGGACTAAGTAATGGTGTGATCATCCTCTAATAAAGTTCGATATTTTCAATCAAGAGTTGTATAGAAAAAAAAATACCTAGGGACTTGGCATATTTGTTCTGCTTCAATTTTCAATTTATTAATCATCCTCTGCATGTTCTAGATAGAAAGACAATGAAAATTAGTAGTACTAGTAAATGCTATCAGCAACTTTTGAAGCTAAGATTGAAGGATATTTCAAAATATTGCCATACAAGACTATATTATTACCTCTTGGTTATAGATCCTTTGAGAGATGCGAAGGTGTCAAAAACCACAGAAGAAAAAAATTAGTTCAAAAAATAAGAATAAAATAAAATCAAATCTCACTATATAATTTTAATAAGAAATCTTACTTTTGGCGTTCTTGTGGTGGAAGATTAATATATCGCTCTAGAATTTCATCAAAGCTTTAAAACATATATTAAAAGAAAAGGGTAGTATCACCAAAACAAAGAAAAGGGAAGTGAGTAATTCATGTGCTATTATAATAACTCCGTAAAAATAAATGAATGTTTGTAGTGTGGAGAAATTAAACCTTGTGTTGGAAGAGAAGAGAGCTGGTCTGCCAGAAGGAGAGAACGTGATGAGAACAACATCAACATCACAAAGAACAAAAAGCTCGTAAGCTTTCTTAATGAGACCATTCTTTCTCTTAAAAAATGTAATTTGCCTGTTTGTTATGTTCTCAATTTTTTTTATGGGAACCTTCACTCTCCCCATATCTAACAACTCTATTCTTTCACTCTGTATGTGTTTAAAGCTGTTTATGATGAATCAGAAAATGCTGAATTGATGAATTTAAGCATGTGTTACCTATAGAAAATATTACCTATTGATGAAGAAACATGGGTTGAGATTTTATCTTTATCAAACCAATTAAACAAGATGACGCCACAAAGAATAGAAGGAACTAACCAATATAAAAGTATGGCGGTTTATATTCTCATAAATTGACATTCAGTCTCGTATTGTTTTTATATTCAAAAGATGAAGATTCCAGAGTAAACAACATCTTCATCTAAAACTTAAACTGGAATTTTGTCTTATCAGACCAATTAGATAAGGTGACGCCACAGAGTAGGGATGGAACTAACTATTAACCAACATAAAAATTGTGGTTGTTTATATGTTCATGTATTAATATTCACTTTTGAAATTTGTGTTATTTTCATGTCAGAAGATATAGATCCAAGTGAACATCATTTTTGTCTAAAACTTGTTTAGTAATGACAATGATAATAAGTAATGTGCCAGCTGAAAAAATCATTAGCAAATAGCATTAGCATTGATCTATTTTTATTGATTTAATATCTATTCTTATACTTAATCAGGCGATGCTACCATCTAGAAGTTAAAAAGTTAGCCTGGCTCTGGGTATCAAGGTATGTGAAATTTGATTTTTTCACACTATCCTTTTATCGATGAGCTAAAAATTAATCTATCCTCATGCACAAGACAAATCTCCAATACGAACTAATAGCTAACAATTAAACCAACCCAATTTAATTAATTTGTGACATGAATTAAAATTAAGTTGTTTCATTAAATTTTTTGTATGATGAACGTACTACTTTAAATAAAAATAAATGAATACAGACTCGAATCTAGATAGCGAAAAATATTATTCCACCTTCATTTTATAGTAAAGCATATATATAATTGTCACTAAGTTATAACTCAAATGATGTAATCTCTCCTTCTTTTGGAGGTTTTGAGTTCGAATCTTGTCACATTATTGATAAGATTGAAGACGAGTAATAGAATTTAGTAATCAATAATAAAATAAAAAAGTTCTAATTTAATCTACAAAATAAATGATTTTATCTCTATATTATTTATTTAATTTGTATTTTTTTCTTTAATTTTTTTAAATATAATTGTTAGAATTAATTTTTTTTATCCATAAAGAAGATAAGAATTTTATTAATAGCATTTGATATTTTTTAAGATTTTTATTAATAATAAAATTTGTAATGTTAGATAACCAACTTGCCAACCTTAGTTTTTTTTAATTTTATTTTATTTATCTCAAATTTTAGATCTTAAATTATAAATTTTTCACCCTAAATCTTGAATTATAACTCTAAAGTATTTGAGAAGAAAATTATCATAAATATACTAAATCGTAAAATAGATAAAAAATTTTATAATTAATAACCTTTAAATAAATATTCATTCACTAAAATAAAATATATTCAAACATATATTTACTTTCAATTAAGAAAAAAATTATACTAATTTTTTATTTCCTCAAAATTATTTCGATATTTATTATAGTATATTTTTTCATGAAAAATTAATAAAATATTAAGTAAATATATAGTAAGGTTGGTTTATATGCTCATAAATTAGTACTCACTCGTCGGAATCTGTGTTGTTTTTATATTTAGATGATGAGAATCTTAAAGTGAACATCATCTTCATCTAAAATTTATTTGGTGATAGCAATGGAAGAAATTTAAACTGAAATCTTATCAGTATCAGTATCAGGTCAGTTAAATAAGGTGACACCATAAAGGTGGAAAGAAACTAACCATTAATTAACGTAAAAATTGTTAGGATTAATTTTTTTATCCATAAAAAATATAAGAATTTTATTAATAGCATTTGATATTTTTAAAGATTTTTATTAATAATAAAATTAAATAAAATTAATAATGTTAAATAACCAATATGTCAACATTAATTTTTTGAATTTATTTTATTTATCTCAAATTTCAGATCTTAAATTAAAAAATTTTCACCCTAAATTTTAAATTATAACTCCAAAATATTTAAAAAGAACATGATCATAAATATCCAAATTATAATGTCTGTAGTTAAAATGATTAAAAAAAGTAAATCATTTTATTGTACTCTCAGAGTACTTAATAATAACTCCATAAAAATGAATAAAGGTTTGTACCACAGAGTAATTGAACGTTGTGCTGGAAGAGAAGAGAGTGGGTCTGCCAGAAATAAAAAACGTGATGAGAGCAACATCAACATAACAGAGAACAGAAAGCTCATAACCTTTCTTGACGAGGTCATTCCTCCTCTTAGAGAATGTAATTTCCTGTTTCTTATGTTCTCAATCTTCTTGATAGGAACCTTCACTCTCCCCATATCTATCACTGTTATTCTTTCACTTTTTGTGTGTACAGTTGTTTACAATGAACGAGAGAATATGTTGAATTGACAAAGTTAAGCATATGTATTACTAAGATAGTTAAAGAAAGTATGCAAGAAAAGTGGAAGAATCATGGGTTGAGATTTTGTCTTTATCAGACCAATTAAACAAGGTGACGCCAGAGAAGAGAAGAAACTAACCAACATAAACTATGGCGGTTTATATGCTCATAAATTAATACTCACCACCCCAGAATTGTGTTGTTTTCGTATTCAAAAGATGAGGATCTCAAGGTGAACATCATCTTCATCTAAAATTTGTTTGGTGATGGCAATGAAAAAAATTTAATCTGAGATTTTATCAGTATCAGGCCAGTTAAATAAGGTGACACCACAAAAATGAAAAGAAACTAACCATTAATCATCGTAAAATTGTTAGGATTAATTTTTTTATCCATAGAAAAGATAAGAATTTTATTAATAATAAAATTAATAATGTTAAATAACCAATATGCCAACATTAATTTTTTTAATTTATTTTATTTATCTCAAATTTCAGATCTTAAATTAAAAAATTTTCACCCTAAATTTTAAATTATAACTCCAAAATATTTAAAAAGAAAATGATCATAAATATACTAAACTATAAAATAGATAAAAAAAATTTATAATTAATAACATTCAAATAAATATTTATTCACTAAAATAAAATATGTTCAAACATATATTTATTTTCAATTAAGAAAAAAAATTATATCAATTTTTTATTTCCTCAAAATTATTTTGATATTTATTATAGTATTTTTTTCATGAAAACATTAATAAAATATGGTAAAGTTAGTTTGATTTTGATTTAGTTAATTAGTAGTAATTACATATATTATCATAGCTTTTTTTTCTTGTTAATCACATTATTTCTCAGTTTGAAATATCAAGAACTAATTTATTGTGGATCTTAACTCCATTTAAAGAGTTATAACATTTCACTGAATTTTGTGGTTGTTGTTCTTTTTAATCCCAGTTACTTTATTATTTTTTTATTAAAAGGGATCCTGTTGCTTAGAATTTTGGACTCAAGACAATTTTTTATTTAAAATAGTTGACTCAAAAAAATAACAAAGAAAATTTTAATTAACTCTTTTATACATCCAAAAAATACAAAAAAAAAGCTAAAATATACTTATTCTAGTTACTTGTAAACCCGTAAAAGATAAAAATATGTACCGTCACACACAAATAGAAATCACAAAATTTAAACATTTTTATTAAATGTTAAAGAGAAAAAAGAAAGTTTCAATTAGTAGAGCACAAACATCAAACCTTTCAGTATATATCAACGGAAGATGCTTAGTGTTCTGTTGTACGACATGAAACATTTCATTCCAAAAGTTGTAGGCGTCGAGTGAATTTTTAAAGAAAGGGGGCTTAACAGTCCCAAATAAAAAAATAATTACAACTCATAGACAAAATAGGGTAGGATAGCCCCTGTATCAGCTAGAATTTTTTATGTGTTTTTTTGCAATGCAGGTATTAAACTATTAATGATCATCAAAGATATGGACACATGATAACAATGTTAGCCTTTTGAGTTTAGAATGTAAACTCTTCCGAGATTATTCTAGACATATAAGTGAAAGTTATGGTGATTTTACTAGTTATTTTAATGATTATATACCATTGTACAAATAGGAATTATGTAAACTATTTTTCGTTCATTGATACGATTTGGCATCTTTTATTAGGTCTCAAATTTAGCTATTTCTTTTCATTATCCAAAAAACGGAAACTATAATAAGCCTGTTTGAAGTGTGAACCGATTATAAAGCACATAAGAAACCGCCATTATTAATGTTTAATGTGAATAACTTTAAAGTGTGAACGGTCATGTCTTTAAATTTGTCTCAATGTAAAGCAGACCGCCTTTAAATATTATAGTATGGTATAATATACTATTCATTATTTTATTATATTTATAAATTTAATTTTAATATATTAACAGTATAAAATGTGTTATACAATTATGTAATTATATTTATTATTTTGGATGATTATTCGTATCATTAATAAAAAATAGCTATTTTTTGTTAAAGTTATTTTTTATTGTATAATGTATTAAAATTAAATTTTATATTTATTAATAATACTAGTTAATGCTACTAGCAATTTTTGAAGCTAAGATTGAAGCCTATTTTAAAATATTGGCATACAAGACTATATTATTACCTCCTGGTTATAGATCCTTTAAGAGATGTGAAGGCGTCAAACACCACAGAAGAAGAAAATTAGTTCAAAAAATATAAATAAAATTAAGTCAAATCTCACTATATAATTTTAGTAAAAGAATATAATTTTAGTAAAAGAATCTTACTTTTGGCGTTCTTGTGGTGGAAAATTAATATATCACTCTAAAATTTCATCAAAGCTTCAAAACATAAAAGAGAGGTGAGTTATGCATGTGCTATTCTAATACATCTAACGCTTTACATAAAATAAAAAATTATTAAGTGCTTTAAAGTATAAATTATAACTTTTACACTATGTATTGATTAAACAACAAGTTGAATATTTATGATAAAGTTCTTTAGCGTCTGTAGTTAAAATGATTAAAAAAAGTAAATCATTTTATTGTACTCTCAGAGTGCTTAATAATAACTCTATAAAAATGAATACACAGAGTAATTGAACGTTGTGCTGGAAGAAAAGAGAGCGAGTCTGTCAGAGGGAGAGAACGTGATGAGAGCAACATCAACATCACAAAGAACAGAAAGCTCATAACCTTTCTTGACGAGGCCATTCCTCCTCTTAGAGAATGTAATTTGCCTGTTTCTTACGTTCTCAATCTTCTTGATAGGAACCTTCACTCTCCCATATCTATCACATTTATTCTTTCACTTTCTGTGTGTACAGTTGTTTACAATGAATGAGAGAATGTTGAATTGACAAAGTTAAGTATATGTATTACCTAGATAGTTGAAGAAAGTATGCAAGAAAAGAGGAAGAAACATGGGTTGAGATTTTGTCTTTATCAGACCAATTAAACAAAGTGACGCCAGAGAAGAGAAGGAACTAACCAACATAAACTATGGCGGTTTATATGCTCATAAATTAATACTCACCCTCGGAATTGTGTTGTTTTCGTATTCAGAAGATGAGGATCTCAAGGTGAACATCATCTTCATCTAAAATTTATTTGGTGATGGTAATGAAAGAGATTTTGTCAGTACCAGGCCAGTAAAAAACTTAAACTGAGATTTTGTTAGTATCAGACTAGTTAGCTAAGGTGACACCACAAAGATAAAAAAAAATTGACCATTAATCAACGTAAAAATTGTGATTGTTTATACGCTCGTAGATTAATATTTACTCTGGAATTTGTGTTGTTTTCATGTCAGAAGATAAAGATCCAAGTGAACATCATATTCTTCTAAAACTTGTTTGGTGGTGAAGATGATAATGAGTAATGCGCCAGCTGAAAAGATCATTAGCAATTAGCACTAGAAGCTGGGTATATGAATTTTGTTTTAATTTTTTCACAATTTCTTTTCATCCGTGAGCTAAAAATTAATCTGTTTTTGTTCATAAGAAAAATTTTCGATCCGAATTAATAGGTAACAATTAAACTAACCCAACTTAATTAATTTGTGATATGAATTAAAATTAAGTTATTTTATTAATTTTTTAATGGACCTACTACTTTAAATAAAAATAGATGAGTACGAAGTCGAATGGAGATAGCGAAAAATGTTACTCCACCTTTATTTTATAGTAAAGTATATGTATAATTTGCCAATGAATAATAGCCCAAATGGCATAGTCTCCCCATACTCAATTAAGAGGTTGCGGATTCGAATCTCCTATATTTGGTAAAAAAATACTATTAGTTTCAGTTTTGTCACATTATTAACGAAATTGAAGATGTGAAAGAGAATTTAATAATAAATAATAAAATAACAAATTTTAATTTAATCTACACAACAAATGATTTTATCTCTATATTACTTATTTAATTTGTACTTTTATATTTAATTTTTTTAAATATAATTGTTAGGATTAATTTTTTTTATCCATAAAAAAGATAAGAATTTATTAATAGCATTTGATATTTTTTAAGATTTTTATTAAAAATAAAATTAAATAAAATTAATAATGTTAGACAAGCCAACATTAGTTTTTTTAATTTATTTTATTTATTTCAAATTTCAAATCTTAAATTAAAAATTTTTTACCCTAAATTTTAAATTATAATTCTAAGATATTTAAAAAGAAAATAATCATAAATATACTAAACCATAAAATAGATAAAAAATTTATAATTAATAACATTCAAATAAACATTTATTTAGTAAAATAAAATATGTTCAAACATATATTTACTTTTAATTAAGAAAAAAATTATATCAATTTTTTATTTCCTCAAAATTATTTCAATATTTATTATAGTATATTTCTTTTCATAAAAATATTAATAAAACACTTTGTAAATATATAGTGAGGTTGGTTTGATTTTGTTTTAGTTAATTAGTAATAATTTATATATTATCGTAGCTTTTTTTTGTTGGTCATAATATCTCTCAGTTCAACCTATCAAGAATTAATTTATTGTGAATCTTAACTCCATTTAAAGAGTGATAACATTTCAATGGATTTTGTGGTTGTTGTTTTCTGTAATCTCACTTACTTTGTTTTTTTTAATTAAGAGGGTCCTGTTGCTCAGAATTTTGGGTTCAAGATAATTTTTTTTATTTAAAATAGTTGACTCAAAAAATAATAACAAACTAAATTTTAATTAACTCTTTTTATACATCCAAAAAATTCTAAAAAAAAGTTAAAATATACTTAGTCTAATTATATGTAAAAGATAAAAACATGTACCGTCAATCTGTCACACACCAGTAAAAATCACAAAATCTAAACATTTTTATTAAATGTTGAGAAGGAAAGAAAAAATATCAATTGATAGAGTAAAAGCATCAAATCTTCCAGTATATATCAACAGAAAATGTTCACGTATCTAGTTGTACAACACAGAACATTTCGTTCCAAAAATTGTAAGCGTCCAGTGAACTGTTGCAATTTTTTTTGGTAAAGAAAGGGGCTTAACAGCCGCAAAAGAAAAAAAATTACAATTCATAGACAAAATGGGATAGGATAATCCTGTAAAATTATCAGCTAGGATATTATGTGTTTTTTGCGATGCAGGATATAGTGTTAATGATCATTAAGGATATGGACACATGATAATAGTTTTAGCCTTTTGAGTTAAGAATGTAAATCCTTATGAGATTATCTTAGACATAGAAGTGAAAGTTATGGTAATTTTACTAGTTGTTTTAATGATTATATAGTACACCATTGTATAAATGAAAATTTTGTAAACTATTTTTCGTCCATTGATACGATTTGGCATCTCTTATTATGTCTCAAATTTAGCTATTCTTTTTCATTATCCACAAAGTAAAAATCATAATAAGTCAGTTTAAAGTGTAAACCAGTTATAAGGTACATAAAAAATCGCCATTCTTAATGCTTAATGCGAATAACTTTGAAGTATGAAGGATTATGTCTTTAAATTTGTCTCAATATAAAGTAAACGACCTTTAAAAATTATGGTATGATATAGTATATATTCATTATTTTATTATATTTATAAATTTAATTTTAATATATTAATAGTGTATATAAAATATTTTATACAATTATGTAATTATATTTATTATTTTAAATGATTTAACTCGAATTTACATGATTGGCTCTACAGAGGTGCAAGGAGTGGAGATGTTTTTCTTTTCTTTTCGACCATCTGGTGGATTTGGAGAAGCAGGAATCATGACTTATTTAATATAGATGATTCATGGAGTGCTAGTAAAGTGGTGAGTTTGATTCGTAGTTCAGTAAGGGAGTTTCACACTATTTTTGCTATGCATCGATCTCTGTCTCCTCCTTCACTTTGTTTGCATTGGGTTCCACCTCCAGTTCATTCTGTTAAATTGAATTGTGATGCTAGTTGGTTTGCTCCTTCTGGCTATGCTGGTTTTGGTTGTATTATTCGCAATCCTGATGGATGTTGGTTGAAAGGTTGCACTGGAAAAGTCGAAGTGTACAGTGTTCTTTTTGCTGAATTGTATGCAATTTGGAGAGGTTTACTTCTTGCTTGGGAGAGTGGATTTCGTGAGGTAATTTGTGAAACAGACTGTTTAGAAGCTCTTTTCTTGGTAAACCAAAGAATGTTTAGTAAGGATATTCCGGAATGGGATTTGGTAAAGCATATTCAGGAGGTTATGAATTGGAATTGGAGAGTCTCTATTCTTTTAATTCAGAGGACTGCAAATAGTGTTGCAGATTGTATGGCTAAAGCAGCTGCTTCTGTCGCGGACATTCGCTCGAATTGGAGCCAACCATGGAGTGAGTTTCAACATCTAATAGATTTAGATATGACCCTAGCTAATTAATTTGGTTTTGTCTCTTTTTTTTTCTTTCTTTTCTATTTAGTCACACAAAAAAATGATTATTCATGTCATTAATAAAAAAATAACTATTTTTTATTAAAATTATTTTTTATTGTACAATGTATTAAAATTAAATTTTATATTTTTTTATTGTGTAAACTTATAAATGTATTATTATCTTACCTTTTTTAACTGCATTTGCTCTAGAGTTCGCTGAAGAATATGCTGGCCATATTCAGCCTCACAAAGTATAGTGATTTCACATGGTCACCTTCGAATATCCTAAAAATATTGTGAGAACCAATTCAATGGTGGACATGCTATGCTTTATTTCTTTTCTTAACCAACATAATAGATTCTAAGTAAGTATAGAGTCTAAATATATGTTTGGATTGATGTTTGTAAATAAAAATTTTGCATAAAATTAATTTTATAAAATTAATTTTGATTGAAGGCGAGTTAGTATTAATGCGTTTATATTTGACAACTTTTATATAAAATAGATTATAATAAATTAAATGTTATTTGAATTATATTACTCAAAATCAGATAAAAAATTATTAAAAAGAATATAAATTTAAATATTATTTTATATTATTTTATTATTTTATTTTAGATATTTAAATAAATTCTAATACTCTTTTTAGTTTTTTT
>NC_029779.3:18047370-18059215 GCF_000817695.3 Arachis duranensis
CAAAATTCATCGTATAATAATAAATGGCAAAATTAGTAATAAAAAATATTTTTTTAATTAATAGTCTACCTGAAAAAAGTGAACCATAATCGATTTTAAAAAAAGAGCCAAAAAAAAGTAAAACTTCACAAAAGAAGTTTAAACTTAAGTTTGAGATTCCAAACATAAACTCTAAGTAATTCACTTTAGTCTTTTTTTCATTTCTTCTAATTGAGACTTGCAGATAATAAGTTCTCTTTAAATCTCCTAAATAACACATGACACAGAATAATCAGTCTAATTGACATGATATAAGTTGAAGTTGATGATAATTTTTTTAGATAAGATAAATTTTTTATTGATGAATACCTCAAGTTGGGAATCTGAATTCACCAGGCTACATTGCAAGACCGAATATATTCAAAACCAAATAACGTTGTAGTCAGATTCAGTTATTGGAATATAAGACTAGGGGTATTAGCGGTTTGAATTTGTTTTTAGTAAAAAACTCATTCGATTTAAATACTATGTTTACTTGTAATGTGATTTGAATTAGATGATTTTGAAAAAAAAAATCGATTCGATCCAATTTTGAACAGTTTGATTTGGATTAAATTGGATTTATGATTTTGTAAACTAAAAAAATTAAATATATATAACAAGTCTCAATATTAAATTTTAAATAACCAACAATGACATAATAAGTCTTAATAATATCTTAAAAAATTAACAATAACATAACAATAGAAATAAAATTATAGGTTAGTTAAAATAAATAAATTACATTTTGAACATAAAATATTTATTAAATAATAATAATATATAAAAAATATAAAAATATATAACAAATTGACCATATTATAAATATAATTGTAAATATAATAATAAAATAATAATATTATAATACTGTTCATACCCTGACCCAATGATAAAGGCCCAGGTCCAAATAGAAAGGCCTATTCCGAAGGACTAAGCTTACCTAAGCGCCGACCTTCATACCAGAAGTCGGTGTCGACCACGACTTACTACGAAGAAGTCGGGCGTGAGGTTAGCTGGAGGATAAACACTTATTTAAATAAGTAACCGCCCCTAAAATCTCTCTAACCGCTTCATAAAGCCATATCTTAACCACCCTAAGATAATGGGACGGTTAACACCCAAAAGATACGGCACTACTCCAACGGTGGTTATTGGCTCACCACTATAAATACACTGACACCCCTCAGGTATCTCTAAGCCCAATACTCTATAGACCTGCTCACACCATTGCTAACTTAGGCATCGGAGTGTCTTTGCAGGTACCACCCCCCTCTCCTCGTACAAACAAGTCGGACGGAGTCCCCCGAGCTGCGCACTCATTCGGAAACCTCCTCCTTCACACCTTTGGGCCAGCCAACGTCATCCATTCTATTAATCTCCGGTTACCCACCGTAACATTGGCGCCGTTGCCGGGGACCCGAGAGATCATCCATTGATGGCGGACATATCCCACGAAGAAGGTCATGTGGAAACAGATTCTGAACAAGAGAATCTGGACACAGGCAATAACGATGTGGACTTAGCCCTCCACCAGGAAGTTAACAATCAGCATAGAGAGGGCACCTCCGGGGTAAAAAACCCGAAGGTAAATTCCTCAGATGGGCGCGAATCAGAAAAAGGCGGACCATCCCACGTAACTGAACTCATGGGGTTAGTCCACAGCCGCCTGGAACAGTTAGAACAGGAGCGGGAGCGGCAAAAGGAAACTGAAAAGTACCTAAAAGAGGAGATGGAACGGCGAAAAGAGTTAGAAAGAAAACTCTTAAAGCTGGAATCTTCCCTCAAGAATCACAACTCCCGCGACGAACAAGAAGAGCCGCTCTTGGGTGAAGAGGATCCTTTCAGCGAGGACATAATGAGGGCAAAAGTTCCGAGAAACTTCAAAAGCCCGGATATGGACCTCTACGATGGAACCACGGATCCAAAGCATCATCTAAGCAACTTCAAAAGTCGGATGTACCTAGCTGAGAAACATGTACCGAGCCTCCTGGGAGTAAAACAGGAGGTCGGAGAATCTTTACGAGCCTATATGAAAAGGTTCAACAAAGCTTGTTTGGAGATCCAAGACCTGCCCACAGAGGCAGTCATAATGGGGTTAGTCAATGGGCTCAGAGAAGGTCCCTTCTCACAGTCCATATCTAAAAGACACCCCATTTCTCTAAGTGATGTACAAGAAAGAGCTGAAAAGTACATCAATATGGAAGAAAACGCCAAGCTAAGAGACCTGAGTTGGCGACCTGGACCCCCTCCCTCAACTAAAGAGAGGGAAAGGGAAGCTAAGAAAAAGGAAGAACTCGGTCTCGAGAGGCCAAGGAAATACCACTCTTATACTCCCTTGAAAGTTTCTATAGTGGATGTATACAGAGAGATTTGCAACACTGAAAGACTGCCATCCCCTAGACCCATTAAAAATAAAAAAGGGGGGAGCCGCAGCGATTATTGCGAGTACCATAAAATATATGGTCACTCCACTAACGACTGTTACGACCTCAAGAATGTCATAGAAAAGCTGGCTAGAGAAGGTCGGCTTGATAGATATCTCCTAGAAAGGTCGGACAGTCACGGAAAGAGAAAGCGAGATGATATGGATAGAAGAGACCCACCACCGCAGACCCCAGAGAGACATATCCATATGATCTCAGGAGGATTTGCGGGAGGGGGACTCACCAAATCCTCTCGCAAAAGACATCTTAAAAGAGTCTACCAGGTCGGGGAAGAGTCACCCGACCTTCCAACCATTTCATTCACAAAAGAAGATGGGCAAGGAATAATCCCTGGGCACGATGATCTAGTGGTAATAACTATGATCCTAGCAAATGCCCATCTCCACAGAACCCTAGTAGACCAAGGAAGCTCGGCGGACATTCTCTTCAAGCCTGCTTTCGACAAGCTAGGGTTAGATGAGAAAGAATTAAGAGCCTACCCCGACACCCTATACGGATTAGGGGACACGCCAATAAAACCACTAGGATTTTTGCCCCGTCACACCACTTTTGGAAAAGGGGAAAAATCAAAGACTCTGAGTATAGACTTCATAGTCATTGATGAGGGGTCAGCCTATAATGCCTTAATCGGCAGAACTACCCTTAATCGGCTCGGAGCAGTGGTATCCACTCCCCACCTCTGCATGAAATTCCCGACCTCAGCGGGAATAACAACGGTAAGGGGAGATCAAAAATTGGCGAGAAAATGCTACAACGAAAGCCTAAATCTGAGAGGAAGAGGCAGAGAAGTTCACACAATAGAACTCGGCGGCGCAAGGGCCAGAGAAGAGCTGCGACCACAACCGGGAGAAAAAACCGAGGAGATACAGATCGGTAAGGAGGAAGGAAAAAACACTCATATAGGAGCCAACTTGAGGGAAACCCTAAAACAAAAATTGATCGAGCTCCTAAGAGATAATTCCGACCTCTTCGCCTGGAAGGCTTCTGACATGCCTGGGATTGACCACGAGCTCATGTCCCACAAGCTCTCGGTTTATCCAGGGTCCCGACCTGTACAACAAAGAAGACGCAAGCTCGGCACAGAACGAGCCCTAATAGTAGAAGAGCAAGTACATGCACTCCTGGAAGCCGGCTTTATTAGAGAGGTCAAATACCCAACATGGCTAGCCAATGTAGTGCTAGTCAAAAAAACAGAATGGTAAATGGAGAATGTGTGTCGACTATACCGACCTAAATAAGGCATGTCCCAAGGACCCTTATCCCCTACCAAGTATTGATACCCTAGTGGACTCCAGCTCGGGGTACCAATACTTGTCATTTATGGACGCCTACTCGGGATATAATCAAATCCCGATGCATGAGCCAGACCAGGAGAAAACATCATTCATCACACCCAGAGCTAACTATTGCTACGTGGTCATGCCATTCGGATTGAAGAATGCAGGAGCCACATATCAAAGGTTGATGAATAAAGTGTTTTCCCCTCACCTGGGGAGCCTAATGGAAGTATACGTCGACGACATGCTAGTAAAAACCAAGAAGGAAGTTGACCTCTTATCCGACCTCTCACAAGTCTTTGATACCATAAGGCTGCATGGGATGAGACTAAATCCCGCAAAGTATGCCTTCGCGGTGGAAGCAGAAAAATTTCTAGGATTTATGCTAACACAAAGAGGGATTGAGGCCAATCCCGATAAATGTAGAGCTATCCTAGAAATGAAAAGTCCGACCTGTTTGAGAGAAGTCCAGCAACTCAATGGCCGACTTGCAGCCCTCTCCAGATTTTTGGCAGGATCGGCACTAAAATCCCTTCCACCATTTTCCTTATTAAGGAAGGGATGCCAATTCGAATGGACTCCGGAATGCGAGGAGGCGTTCCAAGAGTTCAAAAAGTTTTTAAGCCAACCTCCTATCTTAACCCGACCAGTACCGGGGAAAGACCTCGTTCTGTACTTATCCGTAGCAAACAGGGCTGTCTCGTTAGCCCTGATAAAAGAAGACGAGGTCGGACAACACCCAGTCTACTTCATCAGTAAGGTCCTACAAGGCCCTGAACTAAGGTACCACAAACTAGAAAAGTTTGCCTACTCCTTAGTAATAGCCTCACGAAGGCTACGACCTTACTTTCAAGCTCACACAATAAGAGTCCGTACAAACCAACCCATGAAGCAAATCCTCCAAAAGACGGATGTTTCAGGGAGAATGGTTCAATGGGCAATAGAGCTCTCCGAGTTCGATTTGAGATACGAAACTCGGACAGCAATTAAAGCCCAATGCCTCGCCGACTTCGTGGCAGAATACGCAGGGGATCAAGAGGAAAAGCCGACTACATGGAAACTCTATGTAGACGGATCCTCCAACAAAACAGGGAGCGGCGCAGGCATAATATTGGTGGATGAAAGAGGAACCCAGATAGAGGCTTCCTTAAATTTTGAATTTCCGGCTTCAAATAATCAGGCAGAATACGAAGCCTTGATCGCCGGACTAAAGTTGGCGGAAGAAGTCAGTGCTACAAAGGTGATGATATACAGCGACTCACAGGTGGTGACCTCCCAAATAAGCGGAGAATATCAGGCAAAGGACCCTAATATGAAGAGGTACTTGGAAAAAACTTTGGAGCACCTTGGGCGCTTTGCAGAAACCGAGGTCAAACACATAACTTGGGATCTAAACAGCAGAGCGGATGCCCTATCCAAGTTAGCAAGTACCAAACCAGGAGGGAACAACAGAAGCCTGATTCAAGAAACCCTCCAGGAACCCTCGGTAGCAAAAACAGAAGATAAGCAAGAGGTACTTGAGGTAGTCGGTTTAAACCTCGGATGGATGAACCCCTTAGTCGAATACATGAAATTCGACATCCTCCCTAAAGAGGAGAAAGAAGCTAAAAAGATCCGAAGGGAAGCACAACACTACACCTTGGTGAGAAATATCCTCTACAGAAGGGGGATATCGACACCATTGTTAAAGTGTGTACCGACCTCAAAAACCGCCGAGGTATTGGAGGAAGTACATAATGGGATCTGCGGAAATCATCTCGGAGCAAGGTCACTAGCCAGAAAAATAATCCGAGCTGGATTCTACTGGCCGACCTTGCAGAAAGATGCCACAGAGTTTGTGAAAAAATGCCAACCGTATCAGATGCATGCAAATTTCCACGTAGCTCCACCAGAAGAGCTCATCAGTATCACTTCTCCATGGCCTTTTTCAAAATGGGGAATGGATTTGTTAGGTCCTTTTCCCCAAGCGCCATGACAAGTCAAATACCTGATCGTGGGGATAGATTACTTCACAAAGTGGATAGAAGCAAAACCATTGACCACCATCACCGCTCAAAAAAGCCGGAGGTTCCTCTACAAAAATATCATCACAAGATATGGGATACCTTATTCCATTACTACAGATAATGGAACCCAATTCACCGACGCCACCTTTAGAAGCCTAGTAGCCAGTATGAAAATCAAACATCAGTTCACCTCGGTGGAACACCCACAAGCCAATGGGCAAGCCGAGGCAGCCAACAAAGTCATACTGGCAGGGCTAAAGAGGAGATTACAAGAAGCAAAAGGAGCGTGGGCTGAAGAGCTTCCTCAAGTGCTATGGGCCTACAGGACAACCCCTCAATCCGCCACGGGAGAAACACCTTTCCGACTAGTTTATGGCGTAGAAGCCATGATACCAATAGAAATCAATGAGCAAAGCCCAAGGGTAATTCTCCATGACGAGGTCGGAAACGTACGAGGACACAAAGAGGAGCTCGACTTGCTCCCCGAAGTCCGAGAAGATGCCCAGATAAGAGAAGCGGCATTGAAACAAAGGATGACTACAAGGTACAACAAAAAAGTCATTCGAAGAACATTTGCCCCAGATGACTTGGTCTTAATCAGAAACGACATTGGAGTCAACAAATCAGGAGAAGGAAAGCTCGCCGCAAATTGGAAGGGACCATACAAAGTCAATGAAGTTTTAGGAAAAGGTTATTATAAAGTAACCGACCTGAACGGCACTGAGTTACCAAGGTCGTGGCATGCTTGTAATATGAAAAGGTACTACAGTTAAAAGCGAACTCTACTCCCTGATGTACTCTTTTCCCAACTTCATGATTTTTTCCCAAAAGGATTTTTTCTGGAGAAGGGTTTTTAACGAGGCATCATAGTAGAGGCTAAGGGAAAATAGGCTATTAAGACCCTTAGTAGCAAGAAGGTACCTCCCCAATTAATAAAGATCTTTTTCATCTACAATATCTCTTATAAAATCCTTTTTTATTTTTCTAAGTCTTTCTACGAAACGCGCCGACTTAAGCTTGACAAAACGTGAAAATCCCATGAACCGACCTAGATGGTCGTCAGGATAAAACGACGAGGTACAAGTCGGTGTAAAGAGGTTATATGAGTTGATCGTGGAAAACTCGGGTACAATCCGACTCATAAGTCGATATGAGAACCCGAGTAGAAAAGCTCGGAAATACTTCGAGTAGAAGAAAAACGCATCGCAAAAATAACCTAAGTTATAAGAACTCGCTAAAACAAAGTCGAGTATAAAGGATAACAAAAAGAGATTGAAAAACCTAGGAAAAAGTTTAAAGGCTGCCTAAAAGTCCTTAAACAAAAAGGCTCGGAAAAACAGATGAGCCAAAGGGAAAGGTTTTCTGAAAAAGATCAAGAGGATTTTTGAAAATCAAAACTAGAAAAGCATACGCGCATAAGGTAACTTAAACCCTTATCCAAAAAAGGGTATTTATTTTGTTAAATCTAAAAACCCTTATTCAAAAAAGGGCACTTGCTAAAATATTTTGTTTACGGCCTTAAAAGGCCAAAAGAAATTGTTCAAGCATCACCAAACGACATATAAATGAGTTTAAAAAAGGGGGACTCACAGGCCGAGCCCCCATATAGCCATAAAAAATCATTTTTGCAGAGGAGTAGACGGATCACCACTACCAGAATCAGGAGGAGCGCCACCGGGACCAGGAAGAGAAGCACCCACAGGAGATGAAGAGGAAGTCGGAGGAATAACTGAAGAACTCGGAGCGTCTTCAGAACGAGGAGGGGACTCAATAATCCTCTGCCCCCGAGTCTTCAATTCTGACTCGGAAACAACCACGGGGACAGGAGGATCTACGATAGCACCATCAATGACGACTTTATCAGGATGTAAAGGAGAAAGATCCAAGTCGGGAGCAATAACTCTGACTTGCTCCAGGAAAATCCTCCAAGACTCCTCGGCGCCATCAGCGATAGAGTCCTCCAAATCGGCGTACGCATTCCGAGAATTCAGCAAATCCTTCTTCACAGACACAAGATCTTGAAATAAACTCTGATAACTCTCCTGTGCTGTCTTCTTCAAACTCGCCTCCATATTGCATTGGGCCCGCAGCTTGCTCTCCTTCTCCCGAAGGCTATCTCTCTCCCCCCTCAGCTTAGCTACCTCCTCCTTCAACTCCCTCTCACGATCCTGGTAAGCAAGAAGCCTTCGAGGTTACCCCAAAGAGCTGAGGGGAGTCTTCTCAAAGATGTCCAAAATTTTGCCACAAACACCCGCCGCCCTAAAACTCTCCTCAGCCAGATTGGTGAGGTGGTTTCGAACAGAAACATCATCCATGCTTATATGAGGATAGATGTTCTTTCGGACGAATGCAAGAGCATCCGCCTTAACCCCACCATCAAAAGAAGAGCCAGACTCTGAAGTCTTGCGCTTCTTCTTCTCTGGCTCAGGAAGAAGTCGGGCGGAAGGGAGTGGCCGAGACAAAGTTGAAGAAGAAATCACAATGGGCTGAGAAGGAGTCCCCACATTCTGAGGAGGAGGAGGAGGAGGAGGAGGAGAGATGATCGCCCTGGCACCACCGGACCTGGCCCGGGGCTTTGCCTTAGCCTCCTGAACTCTCTGGTAAGATTCCTGAGCATTCTTCCTTGCCATATCTGCAAAAGAAACAATTAGCAAAAATTACAAGTCGGTAAACCTCAAGTCGGCAGAAACAAGTCGGAAATAGGAAATACATTTACTACCTAGTTGCGACCGAACAAAGGTCGGCGTCCCCTGGAGGAATTTCCTAGTGTCCAGATATGGGGCCCTCCCCCACGCTTCTTGGAAAAACCCCACAATGGCTGTCTCCACCTCGTCCAGGTCATCTAGACCATACTTCTCACAAGGGGAGGCCTCCAACCAATAGAGGGGAAAGCGAGGGGAAGAATGCTCATCCAGGAAAAAGGGGTGGTGACCCTCTACGGCTTGCACTTTGAAAAAATAATTTTTGAAGTCATGAAAGGATTCGTCAAAAAGGGTGAAAATCCTCCGACCTTGTATGGCTCGGAAAGACACCCATTGTTGCTTGTTATTTAGCCCACTAAAGGACTTAGTCATGTGAAAGAGAAAGAAGAAAATCCTCAAAGAGGTCGGAAAGTCCAAAGCGTGACTAACAAACTGATAAATTTTCAGAAAACCCCAAGAATTGGGGTGAAGTTGGGTAGGAGCAACTCGATAGTGGTGCAAAACAGATATTTCAAAATCCGAAAAAGGAAGAAAAACACCCAAGCGGGTGATCATACATTCATACATAAAGAAAAAATGAGGGGCCGCCTCATTGGCCCTCCCAAAACAAACCCGGTCTTCCGGACCCGGGGCTACCAGCTCATATTTTGGCTCGTCCTCCTCCGAAGTACAAAGCCTGTGGTGAGTACGAAGATGAGTAATAAACTCAGCGTCGACCAAGGGTTCCTCCCCTAGGACCATGACGTCAACCCACTGAGAAAGAACATCTACAGAAGCCATTTTCTTTTTTTATGAAAGGTGACAGAAACCTACAAAAAGAAAAAAGAAAAGAAAAATAAAAAAACACGGTCCCTAAAGGGAGGAGATACGAAGCCAAAATCTACAGACCAACCTATCTACCCACAGAACAAAAGCATGCAAACACAAGGCATGACATGAAAGAAACAAAGCTAACCTTTATCCGAAAAGTGAAGGTTGGAAAAAGCAGAAGTCTCCAAGCACAAGAATACAGCACGAACAAGGAAAGAAGAAGTTTGAAAGATTGCAGAAACGGAAAAATGAAAGAGAGGGAAAGTATTTATAAACATGCTAAGGGGCATAATGGTAAAAACGAAGCAGTCATTAATGAGATTGCACCGTTACCAAAGCCATCAATCCCTAAGTGCATCCCTAATGGACACAACGCTTGAATAGACGTAACTGTCAGAAACAAAAGGTCGCGAAAATCACGTCGGTTTAAAAAACCCGTGCTTTCTCCAAGAAAGTCGGCTACGAACCCGAGTTAAATACTTGAACCCAAGCCCTAAAGAGATCTTGGGCTCAAGTAGGGGCACTGTTCATACCTTGGCCCAATGATAAAGGCCCAGGTCCAAATAGAAAGGCTTATTCCGAAGGACTAAGCCTACCTAAGCGCCAACCTTCATACCAGAAGTCGGTGTCGATCACGACTTACTACGAAGAAGTCGGGCGTGAGGTTAGCTGGCGGATAAACACTTATTTAAATAAGTAACTGCCCCTAAAATCTCTCTAACCGCTTCATAAAGCCATATCTTAACCACCCTAAGATAATGGGACGGTTAACACCCAAAAGATACGGCACTACTCCAACGGTGGTTATTGGCTCACCACTATAAATAAACTGACACCCCTCAGGTATCTCTAAGCCCAATACTCTCTAGACCTGCTCACACCCTTGCTAACTTAGGCATCGGAGTGTCTTTGCAGGTACCACCCCCCTCTCCTCGTACAAACAAGTCGGACGGAGTCCCCCGAGCTGCGCACTCATTCGGAAACCTCCTCCTTCACACCTTTGGACTAGCCAACGTCATCCATTCTATTAATCTCCGGTTACCCACCGTAACAAATACATTGTGTAGTTTAAATTGGATTAAATCAGTTGTAAAAAATAGATTCAAAATTTAATCTGATCCACCAATTTATAAAAAATAAAATCCAATCAAATTTAAATTAGTACAATTTTTATTAGTTTTCAATTTAAATTAAATTGATTTAAATTTAAACACTCTTATATTTGACCATAACTCAATTATTTGCGTATTTTTTGAGGACTAGCCGACTAGGTAGTGGTGTCATCGTCCTCTAATAAAGTCAGATATTTCCAACTAAGAGTGGTATGGAGAAAAATACCTAGGGACTTTGGCATATTTGTTCCGCGTCACCCTTCAATTTATTAATCATCTTCTGCATATGCTAGATATATAGAAAGACAATGAAAATTAGTAGTACTAGTTAATGTTATCAGCAACTTTTAAAGATAAGAATGAAGCCTATTTGAAAATATAGGAATATTGTGTTCTTCTCATTTTGACCATAAAGATATAACATAATTTAATGTGAACGGTCAGAATCTTAATAAACTACTTTGAGTAAAATGAAAGTCCTCCATATTATTTAGAATAATCATTGGAATATTAGGGATAATAAATATCTTTTTAAAATATTAAATTGATTTTGGAATTCACCAAAGATCGAGTTCTTAACCTTTTGAATTTAGCACTCTAATATCATGTCATGATACCACTTATCTCAAAAATTTCAACCGATAAAGAAATAACACTAATAATTATATCTCTAATACTCTATAAATCTCTATTATATATATTATACAAGTATTTTATTGGCTACCCATATTTTTCCATTTTATAATTGACAAGTATATACACTCACACAATGTCGCTGCTATCCATGACCCATGTCCGATAAAAGATAGATGTGTGAATACATAATCTTTAAGCGAAGCCATTTTTTGGGTTAATTAAACATATCATCATCATCATTATTAAAAGATTGTTTTCCATTTTATATACATCAATTTTCCTTTATCCCTCCTAACATCTATCCTTTCTTAAATGAATCAACTCATAAGTTCACAAATTAAAATCATATTACATTAAATTTAGTTGGTATTAGGAAAAAAATTAAACTAGAAGAAATTAATGATTAAACGAAAACCATTTGAATTCCAATTAATTGGATATAAATCAAAGCAGCCAATTATAAATTTTAACATTTATATTTATAAATTTAAATAGTATTTAATTGTAAACTATAATTGAGTGTATGATAATAAATTATTTGTTTAATTTATTAATTTTAGATATCAATATTTTAAAAAAAGAATAAATAATTATTTTTAATAATGGTAAAAATTTACCATTAAAAGTAATATAATAACATATCATAAACATGACTAAATGAAAATATTATATTCCTATGTCAATAAAGGTTAACGGTTATATCACCGAGACGAATAAGTTATTAAATTGCATTAATGACAAATCATGGTATTAAAAAAAATAATTTAATTTTTTTTATAATAAAAAATTTTCTATCATTCTTCTTTTAAAATAAATATTTTTATGATTATAAAATTAATT
>NC_029779.3:18060281-18063792 GCF_000817695.3 Arachis duranensis
GAAGATCAACTACTGGTGTACATTATTAATAAAATATATAATTTATTAGATTTTCATATCAGTCTTATGAATTTTTTAAAGGCATAAAATAATAAAATATATTGACTTTAATATCATTAGAATCTAAATATAATTATTCAAGTAAGCACCATCCCACCCCATTCTGTCCCGCCAAAAGCTCACTATTTGGCGGGCTAGTCCGTCCCGTCTCGTCTATTGAGGTGGTCTTAAATTTCTATACCGTTCTACCTAATGGCTGTTTGGTGGGTTAAGCCCGTCAATTCTTTTTTTTCTTTTTAAAAAATTATTAACCCATGAAATATAAAAAATATATAATTTCATGAGTATTTCAGTAAATTTATAATTTTTAAGGATATAAAAAAATTATAATTTTAAATTCACAAATACTAAAATATTTATAATTCTAAATATCTAATCAACATAATGATCAACCAAATTTTTTAAAATAAAATAATAAAATCATCATTGTTTAAAGCGAAACAAGCATTGTCTAAAATATATAATTAAACATTGTCCAATTCTCTAATCAATTAAACATAATCTAAATTATAACTCAAAGTAAAATGAACAAACATTCTAAATACAAGCACAAAAGTAACATTCCAAATTCAATTATCATCTTAAAATCAAAAGTTCGTCTTGCCTGCGGAAACCCACACCATTCGTAAATTAGGAAGTTTGAGTTCAATGGGTTTTTTTATTATAAAGGACTTCAATTTTTAGTCTGACCCGTCTTTTTTTTTCAAGTTACGCGAGTCGGTCCGACAAATTTCGACCTATTTGTCATTTTTAATAAATTTATTTATGCCTCTTTTATAATTATAATTAATAACAAAACTTGAAAAAATATTAATGTCATTAATCTTATTAACTAAACCATAATATTATATAGTTGATAGTTTTATAAGCAAAAATTGTTAAATAATAGCATAAAAATTAACAACAGACAAACAATAAGAATTCATACAAAATAATTAATAAATTTTGAATAGTGAATATTATTAGTAAAAAAATATTTATTAAAAATATATGATATGTTAAGTCATTAATTAATTTTTTTAGATTATATATATATATATATATATATTAAAATCCAACAATATTAAATTATATAAACTTTGGTTTCAGATTAATAATTAAGTAGATTTAATTTAATTTTAAAAATTAATTTAAAAAACAAGTGGATGAAATTTTTATTTATAAGCACTTTAAAAATGATATTTTTAAGCGATATAAAATTTAGGATAATTCACATTAATAAACCAGTATTCATTTAATTTTATGTGAATCACCCAAAATAAAAAACGTAATGTGAATCACCCCAATTATATCTCTATACAAATTGAATTAGCCAAAAGTTCAGATTAAATTTAGCTTTCTATATAAATCGAAACAGTCTGGTTCGATTTATACATATTTACTTGCTATTCTAGTAAATCTAATCAACACGTTTCGATTTATACATGCATACATGCTATCTTAATAAATCTAAGCACCCTATTTCGATTTAGCCTTGGACGTTTGCCCATAGTAATTCAAAATAAACCGTTTCAATTTACGGGCATTGAAAAGCCCATAGTAATTCGATTATGACTGTTTCGAATTATCTACGGTTTCGTACCCATGATAATTTGAATGAATCTAATTAGATTTACTAGGAGGATCCTTATAAATAGAGTTCGAATTGGAATCATTCGAACCACGAATCCAAAATGCTCAGAGAAATCTCAGCCCAAACACTCCAACATTTGATAAATAACATGATGGGAGATAACTCGAATCGTCTTTATCGTTTGGACGGAGTTGCCCATGTTACTGGTATTATCAATGAAGAGGTTGGTGTATGCCATTTTTTTTCAAAAATAGTATTAAATGTTTTACGTTAATGTTTTTTTGTCTCTTTTAATGATGGTTATTATTACAATTGTTAAACTAAATAGAGTGGTTAGATTGGTGACTTAATAATCTTTAGAGGTTTGATCGAGCAAGTTCTATAATTTGAAAAGTGGTTACAAATAAGTAGAAGAATATTACTGAAGATAACGTGTAGTGAAACTTAGTTAGAGTAAGACTAGTCAATGGACTTGATGTTGTAATTTGGGTTGTTAGTAAAAATATTTTATTAGTATTAAATTTATTTTTATTCGGCCCAATTTGATGAATATATAAATTTATTTTGTGTTTGTATCCGTAACATTATTTGGTTGTATTTATGGCATTATTTAGATTAAGATATGCATTAGTTGATATTGTTATGTAAATATGTTTTGATGTGGTCGTAAGAGACAATTTGTTATGTTGTTTATGTAGCACCACTGATGAAAAATTTATAATCACAATTAAATATTTTGGAAGTTCGGCTAGGAAGAGATGCTAAGCATACAGATAAAGGCAGCAACCAGTTACTATAGTAATAACCAATGTTCACATGCATGCTATTCTAGAGTTTAATTTTCATGAAAAAAACAATAAAAACTTGTTTAATATTGTCCTTTATTACATATAGCAGGAAAAAACAATAATATTCTTATTATAAATTAAAAATTCTGAAAATGATAAACAGAAAATAAAATTGTGGTTAATTTTTTTTAGATATTAAATAAGAAAAGATGTAATTTTTTATATTAAAAGTTACGGTGTTTTACAAAATTATAGAGGTGATAGAATTTGTAAAATGTAGATTATTAAATCAGAATTTTTTTTAATTTATAAAGATAATACACAAATTACGTATTATATTATTTTAATATTAAATTATAATACACGATTGCATATTGTCATTATAATACGTGTTTTGTGTACTGTATTTACATAGAATTTCGTCTTTAGAACACTATAAAATTCCATTTTTTATAACATTAACGTAAAATTCTGTTCACTCTTCAATATTAAAATAAAAAATCCAAAAATTGTTTCAATAGATTAATCAATGAAAATTTTTTTGAAAAAGCATTGTTGAGATAACTAACACAAAAAATTCCCTTCTCGGTTCCTCGTCAATCTCCCCACTGACACCACACCACTCCCAAACTTACGCCTACAAACTACCAAACTAAAAAAATAATTTATGTCCAACAACTCCAAACTCACTTTTGTGCCGGTTATTTGTGAAAATATATTCATAAAAGCAGGGTTATTTTGGTCCTTTTATCATTCACTATAAGATAAAGAAAAAATATGTGGAACCAAAAAGGGATCAGCCAAAAGATAAACAAAACAATATTAAATTAATTAATTTAATTTTTATTTAATTTTTAATGTTTGTTATTAATTGCCGTTTTGAATAAAATCTCTCATTGACTAATATGTTTCAAATCCCCAATAATCACTCCTGGGATCACGGAACCCTTTCAGCAAGCCCGATCCAAAATTTATTTTCCTTTTCGTCAAACACAAATTCAAAAAATACATAAAAGATCAGAACATCCATTTAATATGAAAAAGAAACATTCTTATACTTAGTAGAAGAAACATCCATATATATTAACTC
>NC_029779.3:18064132-18065913 GCF_000817695.3 Arachis duranensis
CTGAGGTCGGAAACCACCCACGCATACGGGTCATAACCCGCGGCGGAGCTTGAAGCTCGGCTAACGACACGAGGCATACCTACAGTGGGGGCACCGCGCGGTTAGTCCGTGAGGCCGGAATCCGGGAAAAACCCAAAGAAACCCCTCGTGCCGTGACCACAAGGGGGACCAAACAAACCAAGACCAAAACAAAAACATAAACCCCCCATGACACACCACAGTCAACAAAAGAAAAAGAAAGTGCATCCACAAAAATGCACCCATAAACAACAAGAAAAGAGCAAGCATAGGAAAAATGATCATGGCGGACATGCAGACAATCATTGAAGTAAAAGGAAAAGAAGTAGTTACCTGGATGAATTGAGAAAATTCAAATAAGGACGAAGCACACTAGAGCAATGGAAACAACCTTTGTGTGATGAGAGCGCAGGAAGGACGAATGGGCAGTATGATCAGAAAAGCAAAGTAAATGGAAGAAGAACAGAAAGATAAAACTGTTCAAAACCGCTCTAGTGGAAGCGCGAAAGACCTGGGGGGAGAACCGTCTTTGCACACACGGGGTTTTTCAATCCTTTATGGGCATTTAACGCCCCGCGCGAGAAACGAGGCGACAAAGGAACGCCCCGAACCACGAACGGGCACGCATGCGGGCAGCGCGTCTCCCACACGAACGGCCGACCAAACGACAACAATGATAAAAAGACTCGCCGCCAACAGCCTATACGGCTGATTATCGGCGCGTGGGGGCACTGTTACGGTCTGGCCCAAGTCACGTACGGATCGGCCCGCCCCATTGAGAACCCGACCCGAGCGGTCGAGCTCTCAGCGTTCGCCACGACACCTGGACACGCGTCCTCGCCATTCCCCCAACACAGTTGGGGGAATCTTCGTGGAAAGTGGGCTCGTCCCCTCTGGGCCCACCTCTGACACAGTATAAATAGGGAAGGACCTGCCCTTTCAGCAAGTCCGATCCAAAATTTATTTTTCCTTTTGTCAAACATAAATTCAAAAAATACATAAAAAACATCCATTTAATATGAAAAAAAACATTCTCATACTTAGTAGAAGAAACATCCATATATATTAACTCGTAAAGATTTTGAATTCATCGAAAGGTATTTGGCTGGATTTTGGCTGATATGCTTTTGGTTCCTAGCTTTACTCTAAGATAAATATATCATTGACAACTTATTCGTATAACGCATACGATATTCCGCTCATTTAAAAAAGTACACGAGATAATTTTCTTAAATTATTAATGATAATGTTTTTGAATTGGATTTTTTGCTTAGGTCATGGGAATTTTTGGTTGTAAGGGTGGGCTTGGGATTTCTTAAGGTTTTTTTTTTCTTGTATTGTATAGGGCCTAATAGTAGAGGAACACATTTTGTTTTTAAAAATATTCAGTTTGACAGAGAAAAAACTAAAATGTTGATATTAGACATAGTTAATTGGACCATGTAATATGGGAAAAGGACTTTGTTTCCTTTTTTTATATATAGTAGAGACGTGGAAGGACTTGGGAGGCAGAAGAGAAAAAAAAAACTAACATTGGGAGTAACCTAAGCATTGACATGAGTACTATTAAAACTTAAAAGTATATTGACAGAGATTGGGATTGGAATTGAGATTTGAGAGATTAAACTCAATATTATATTTAATGATTAGAGATTAAAATTAAAATTTTAATTGAGACACAAAATTTTAATTACTTTAATATTTTTAAAAAATTAAAATACAAAAACTAAAATTTTTGAGAAAAAAAATTAAAATTTTAATAA
>NC_029779.3:18065943-18102718 GCF_000817695.3 Arachis duranensis
AATTTTAATAATATTTTTTTTAATAATTAAAAATATTTTAACAAGTATTCTTATTTTATATCTATATTTATTTTAAATTAAGTAAAATATTAACTAAAATATAACTATATTTTACATCAAATATATCACATAAACTTAATATCTCAATTTCAATTTCTCCTTTAAATTTAGCCTAAAAATTATGGTGAAACCAGTGAATTGGATTGGGTGGAATGAGTAATAATTATTTTTGTTTTTATTTTTTAATTAATGTAACTTTATTTAAGTAATTTACATTTATAGAAAATTTAAATTAAAATTGAAATGGATGTAATTTAAATTAATAATTTCATTTAATTTTGATAAACTAAGCTTTTAAATTAAAAAATAAGCATATTATTATTATTATTATTATTATTATTATTATTATTATTATTTTTAAATTAAAGATGTCTAAAAAATAAAGATGTCCAAAAAAAATAATAATAAAGAAGAAAGCACCTTCTATAAATAATAATAATAATAATAACAATAAAAGAGAAAAGCACATACATTTTGAGCTATATAGCTATTCTCATGGAGAAAGAACATTTCTAGATTTTCAACTCTTCCTAATTTCTGACGAAAATTTTGAAAACTAAAATAATGACAGCCTAAGTGTCTAGCAAAAGATGCTTCATTAATTCATTTAAATATTAGAAAAAAAGGAAAAGAAGCAGTTACCTGGAAGAATTGAGGAAGTTCTAATAAGGACGAAGCACACTAGAGCGATGGAAGCAACCTTTGCGTAATGAGAGCGGAGGAAGGACGAATGGGCAGTATGATCAGGAAAGCAAAGTAAATGGAAGAAGAACAGAAGCATAAAACTGTTCAAAACCGCTCTAGTGGAAGCGCGAAAGACCTGGGGGCAGAATCGTCTTTGCACACACGGGATTTTTCAACCTTTTATGGGCATTTAATGCCCCGCGCGAAAAACGAGGCGACGAAGGAACGCCCCGAACCACGAACGGGCACGCATGTGGGCAGCGCGTCACCCACACGAACGGCCGACCAAACGACAACGATGATAGAAGACTCGCCGCCAACAGCCTATACAGCTGATTATCGGCGCGTGGGGGCACTGTTACGGTCTGGCCCAAGTCACGTATGGGTCGGCCCGACCCATTGAGAACCCGACCCGAGCGGTCGAGCTCTCAGCGTTCGCCACGACACCTGGACACGCGTCCTCGCCATTCCCCCAACACAGTTGGGGGAATCTTCGTGGAAAGTGGGCTCGTCCCCTCTGGGCCCACCTCTGACACAGTATAAATAGGGAAGGACCTGCCCTTCCCCAAGGTACGTCATACCCTTTCATCTAACCATTTTCCCGCCTGCACATTGCTGACTAGAGCGTCGGAGTGTCTTTGCAGGTGGCACCCCCCTCATCAACCTTCTGCAACGAGTACTCGGCTACTCGGCAAGCCCAACTCCAGCACGACCAAAGTAGAGGCGTTCCCATTCCCTCACCTACTCACCCGACCTGTCCGGAAACCGACAACCGAACATTGGCGCCGTCTGTGGGGATCGAACCCACGACCACGAAATTCTGCCTAAATGGAAGTCGCGCTGGGTCCCGGAGACCAAGCCCGAGCAGCCGGAGTAGAGGGGGCAGCCTCCGTCGCCTCGCTAAGGGGGCGGCGGAGGTCCCCCCGACAACACACAGAACAGCACACGAGAGCACGACCCTTCGGGGGAACAGGCGGCGACAGCGCCATAATAATGCAGGAGCTACGCCACAGGGTCCAGAACTTGGAGCGACAGTTGGCTGACCGGGAGCGGGACGAACGAGCTACCGATCCCAGCTACACCCCGTCTCCCGAAAGCGAGGAGGAAGACTCTCACCGAAGCCGCCCGCGGCGTACATCCGCATCCCGAACGGAAGCGGAGAGCACGCGGGAGGAGTCTCCTATCCCGAGAAGACGAAATGACACGATCATCTTCTCGCGGAGCAGGCTAACCCGCCATGCGGCAAGAGGTCGCGAAGACGGGGAAAGGAGATCCGAGAGAACACGACAACCTGTGATAATGGGCGCCACCCCGTTCCACCAATCTATCCTCGAGGTCCGGTTGCGGAAACACTTCGATAAACCGACGGACATGAGGTACGACGGAACTCAAGACCCTCTAGAACACCTCACGGCCTTTGAGGCTAGGATGAACCTGGAGGGAGTGGGGGACGAGGTAAGATGCCGTGCCTTCCCAGTAACCTTAGCGGGGCCAGCGATCAGGTGGTTTAACGGCCTCCCGCAAGGATCCATCTACAGCTTCTCGGACATCAGCCGTGCATTCCTGGCCCAATTCACAACACGGATAGCAAAGGCAAAGCACCCCATCAACCTTCTAGGGGTAACCCAGAGACAAGGAGAGCCGACCAGGAGATACCTAGATCGGTTCAACGATGAATGCTTGGAAATCGATGGCCTAACCGACTCGGTGGCCAGTCTTTGCCTGACAAACGGCCTCCTCAACGAGAACTTCCGAAAACATCTCACCACGAAACCAGTTTGGACAATGCACGAGATCCAGACGGTAGCTAAAGAATACATAAACGACGAGGAAGTCAGCCGAGTCGTAGCCGCCAACAAACGGCAGTCCAGCTATAGTCAAACCCGACAACAGGGCAATGGGGAAAGGCCAAAAGGACAAGCTAGGGAAGAGGCGCTAAGTAAGGCACCGAGGACATTCCCCTGAATCGGGAAATTCACCAACTACACTTCGCTCGCTCTCCCCGTCGCGGAAGTTTACCAACAAATAGCCGAGAAAGGAATCCTGCCGAAACCCCGACCACTCAAGGACCGTACTGGAGGGAACAAAAACCTTTATTGTGACTACCACAAGGGTTATGGCCATCTAACGCAGGATTGTTTTGACCTGAAAGATGCACTGGAACAAGCGATAAGGGAAGGAAAACTAGCGGCCTTCTCCCACCTAATCAGGGAGCCAAGAAGGCGCTACCGCGACCAAGACGAAGAAGGCAAAACCCGCTCGGCAAAACGGCGACAAGAGCCAGAAGGCGGAGAACACGGCCTCACTGTGATAAACGTAGTAACGGCCAAAAACGCCGCACCGAGATCCAGATCCGCACACAAGAAGGACACAAAGATATTGTCGATCTCCTCCTCGTCGACGCGAAACTCTAAGAAGCCTCCATTCATTTCTTTCGGCCCAGAAGACCAATGGTTCGACGACGTCCCGGAGAACCCACCAATGGTCATAACGGCCCGAGTGGGGACCGGCCTCGTTAAGCGCATCCTTGTCGACACGGGAGCGGATTCGAACATCATGTTCCGCAACGTGTTCGATGCGCTGGGATTAAAGAATGCCGATCTAACGACTCACCAACACGGGGTCATTGGATTGGGCGACCACTTCATCAAGCCAGAGGGAATAATATCCCTACCAATCTCAGTAGGACAATCCCAGGACAGGAGATCGGTGATGGCCGAGTTCGTGATCCTCCGAGACTCCACCGCCTATAATATCATCCTGGGAAGAAAAACGATCAATGATTTCGAGGCCATAATCAACACAAAACTGCTGATCATGAAATTTGTTACCGACGACGGATCCATAGGGTCCATAAGAGGAGACCTTGAAACGGCGGTCGCTTGTGACAATGCCAGCCTCTCCCTTAGAAAGAAATCCAAAGAGGCGTCCGGTGTGTTCCTAGCCGACCTAGATGCCAGAGTAGACGACAAGCCTAGACCAGAACCAGAAGGGGATCTGGAGAAGTTCAGAATCGGTGACGAAGAGGAAAGATTCACGTTCGTTAACAAAAACCTCCCACTCGAGTTGAAGGAGCCTTTGGTCGAAATGATAAGAGCCAACAAGGACTTGTTTGCCTGGACTCCTGCCGACATGCCGGGCATAGACCCAAAAATCATCTCGCATCATCTCGCCGTCAAGGCGGAAGCACGCCCGGTAGCCCAACGGAGGAGAAAGATGTCGGCGGAAAGAGCAGAGGAGGTGGCCAGGCAGACGGCCAGCCTCCTAGAAGCAGGCTTCATACGGGAAGTCGACTACTCTACATGGCTCTCGAATGTAGTGTTGGTGAAAAAGCACAACGGCAAGTGGAGAATGTGCGTAGACTATTCTGACCTTAACAAAGCATGTCCCAAGGATTGCTTCCCCCTCCCTAACATAGATGCACTCGTCAACGCTGCGGCGGGATACCGGTATTTAAGTTTCATGGACGCCTACTCCGGCTACAACCAGATACCGATGCACCGTCCAGACGAGGACAAGACGGCGTTCATAACGCCAGGAGGAACTTTCTGCTATAAGGTGATGCCATTCGGCCTAAAAAATGCGGGAGCAACATACCAGAGGCTGATGAATAGGATATTCCACGACCTCATAGGGAAGACAGTTGAAGTCTACGTGGATGACATCCTCGCCAAAACAACACGACCTGACGACCTTTTGAACGACCTGGCGAGTGTATTCGCGTCCCTCAGGCAACACGGTATGAGGCTGAATCCCCTCAAGTGTGCTTTCGCTGTGGAAGCTGGAAAGTTCCTCGGATTCATGATAACCCAAAGAGGGGTAGAAGCCAACCCGGAGAAGTGCCAGACGATACTCCAAATGAAGAGCCCAGGTAGTATCAAGGACGTCCAGAGGTTGGCCGGTCGGCTGGCCTCACTATCACGATTTCTCGGAGCGTCGGCAACAAAAGCCCTACCTTTCTTCAATCTCATGAAGAGAGGAATGGCATTCGAATGGACACCTACATGCGAGGAAGCCTTTCGGCATTTTAAAGAAATCCTGGCGGCACCACCTGTCCTCGGGAAGCCAAAAGAAGGGGAGCCGTTATACCTGTACATCGCCATAACAGGAGAAGCCTTGGCCTCAGTTTTGGTACGAGAAGAAGGACGGACACAACAACCAGTCTATTTTGTTAGCAGGGCCTTACAAGGGGCAGAGCTAAGATATAACAAATTGGAAAAGTTAGCTCTGGCACTCCTGACCTCGTCGAGAAGGTTGAAGCAATACTTCCAAAGTCACCAGATCGTCGTAAGAACGGATCAGGGGATCCGGCAAGTGCTCCAAAAACCCAACTTGGCGGGGAGAATGATGACTTGGTCGATTGAACTCTCTCAATACGACATACGATACGAACCCCGGCAAGCCATCAAAGCGCAGGCGATGGCGGACTTTCTGGTGGAAGTAGCGGGGGATCTGGTCGAAGATACGAACACACGGTGGAAGCTCCATGTAGACGGAGCCTCCAACCAGACGTTCGGGGGTGCCGGGATCATCCTGGAAAGCCCGGCCGGAGTCGTATACGAACAGTCAATCAAGTTCGATTTTCCCGTTTCAAACAACCAAGCAGAGTACGAAGCCCTTATAGGAGGCTTAACCTTAGCAGCGGAGGTCGGGGCAACAAGGTTGGAGATATGCAGCGATTCGCAAATCGTCACCTCCCAAGTAAACGGAAGTTATCAAGCTAGGGACTCACTGCTACAGAAATACTTGGAAAAAGTCAAGGACTTGAGCCAAAAGTTTGAAGAAGTCACGATCCAGCACGTCCCGAGAGAGAGGAACACACGGGCAGACCTCTTGTCAAAGTTGGCTAGCACCAAACCGGGAGAGGGTAACCGGTCTCTAATCCAAGGGAAGTTGAAGGAGCCGGCAGTCACTTTACACCTCTCGAACCTAAGCCCCTCCTGGTTGGATCCTATTATCGACTTCTTAGAAAACAGCAAGCTCCCCGACAACGAAAAAGATGCCAAAAAGTTAAGAAGGGAAGCCGCCAGATACGCCATCATCCAGGGTCAGCTTTTCAGGAAGGGATTCAATCATCCCCTACTGAAGTGTTTACATCCCGACCAGACGGATTACGTCCTCAGGGAAGTCCATGAAGGATGCTGCGGCCACCATATAGGAGGCAAAGCCCTAGTGAGGAAGCTAATCCGAGCCGGATATTACTGGCCATCGATGATGGCTGACTCCAAGGAATTCGTTAAGAAGTGTGTCAAGTGCCAAGAAAACGCCAACTTTCATCATGCGCCGGCCTCTGAGCTCAGCTTGCTAACGACCTCTCGACCATTCTCGCAGTGGGGAGTCGATCTCTTAGGACCTTTTCCCGTTGGCCCGGGACAAGTCAAGTACCTCATAGTCGCTATCGACTACTACACAAAATGGATAGAGGCCGAACCACTGGCCAGCATATCCTCGTCCAATTGCAGGAAATTCATGTGGAGACAAGTCATAACACGATTCGGTATCCCGGAAGTCGTCATCTCGGACAACGGGACACAATTTACCGACAAAAAATTCACAGAATTCCTCACCGGCCTGGGCATCAAGCAGAGATTCTCCTCGATAGAGCACCCACAGACAAACGGGCAGGTCGAGTCCGCAAACAAGATCATCCTGCAAGGGCTCAAGAAGAGGCTGGATGGCAAGAAAGGCGCTTGGGCCGACGAGCTAGCCTCGGTCCTCTGGTTTTACCGAACAACTGAGCAATCCTCCACTAAAGAGACACCTTTCCGACTAACCTACGGGTCAGACGCAATGATACCTGTAGAGATCGGAGAGCCGAGTCCACGATTACTCCTGGAGGGAATGGAGGAAGCCGTCGAGAAAGACCTGATAGAAGAAACCAGGGAAATGGCCCATCTGGCAGAAGCAGCGCTAAAACAAAGAATGGCCTTACGCTACAATGCCAAAGCACTCAAAAGAAAGTTCGAAGAAAACGACCTCGTCCTGAGGCGTAACGACATCGGCCCGTCTACCCCAGGAGAAGGCAAACTAGCGGCGAACTGGGAAGGACCATACCGAATCAAGGAGGTAATCGGGAGAGGAGCATACAAGCTAGAAAGACTTAACGGCAAGGAGGTCCCGAGGACATGGAATGCGGATAACTTAAGGAGGTTCTATTCATAAACCTATTTTGTAATAGCACTTCAGTGTCTTTGTTACAATGATTGAACCTGCCCAATTTTTGTCTTTTCAGTGTCTTTGTTACAATGATTGAACCTGGCCAATTTCTACATGCTATATTTGCCTATGTTATTTTCTAATTTCTAACTTTTTGAGCGACCACTATGAGAACGATGATAAGCGGTCTCGGGACTGATCACCCCGGGAGCCCCTCAGTTAAAAAAAAAAACACACGGTGAACGACCATAACAAGAACGCACGCCATAAACGGCCAACGCGAGTAAACGGAAACACGAAGTAAATCAACAACGAATAAAACAAGAAGTTAAACTTACGGGAAAACGAGCCCACAAACCCGTTAACGGGCACCAAAGTCACAATACAAAGGTTCGACAAAAAGAAGTTCAAATAATACAAACATCACTTCTTCGGCATATCAACAACTTTACCATCCTTAATGGTCTTGAAAACTCCGATCGCCGACACATCGAAGTCCGGAGAAACGATCTTCGCCTGAGCTTTGAGGGCCTCTTCAGTCATGAAAATCGCATTCTTGCCCTGCTCCTTGACTTCCTTATGCTTTCGTTTGAACAACTCGGCCTCCTCCCGGGCAGCCTTGGCAGCCGCCTCCGCTTCGTCCCGCTCTTTCTCGCGGTCACCCGACCTTGCGCAGCGCTCAGCTGGCTCTTCAAGGTCAGCTCTTGCTCCGTCAAACGGGACACGGAGGCGTCGGCAGTTTTCAATTTCTCCTTGGCTAAAGCAGTCTTTTTCTGGGCGGCGTCAAGCTTGTTCCCCGCTTCAACCAACTGATCCTGAAGCGTTTTCACTTGGGTTTTGTACTTGTTATTGGCATCAACCGCAGACTCAAGCTTCCGACGAAGCGAGGCCATACCGAAAAGCTCAAACTCAGCCTTTCGGGCTATGGCCGCGCCACGAAGAAGGGTACGGTACATCCACCGAGCCTGCCCTGAGAGGTCGGTGCCATGGAAATGATCTTCCGTGCCCGGAAGCAGCTGGGCATCTATGAAAGTCCCGGCATCAAAATTCCTTTCCATGACAGTCAAAACCCCCTCGGGACTAGACTGCGACCTCTGTCTCTTGGGGGTGGGGATAACGGACAATTCTTCCTCCTCCTCCCAGCGAGAAGAGGACGAGTGCCCGGGAATAGGAACCTCGGGAGGAATTGGGGTTGCGGAAGTAGGAGTGGCAAATTTAGCAGACGCGTCGACTTCAGGAGGAGGCACTTCCAGAGGAGCCGTCACCTGCTGTCCTCCGGTCTCCTCGCCCTCGTCATCCTGAAGAAAGGTCTGATACAAGTTATCCATGCCGGTCACTTCGGCAGAAAGCCCCACTACAGAACAAATTGAAAAATTAACAAGTTAATGGAAGCAGCAAAGGAAAATTCAAACAAGCGACTGCACGACAAGAGAACTCACGGATATAATCTCGGGCGGCCTCCCGGTTACCCATGAGGAGATGAGGGTTCACATTATTCCTCCCAAGGACCGCCCACAAAATGTCGGCTATCCACCGATCCACGGTCGACATCCCTTTATAAGTAACTTTGATAAAAGGATTAGACCCCACCCCGAAACTCCAATACGTCGGGATGAGGCGCTCCTTTTCCAAAGATAACCAAAAAGGGTGACGACCCTTAACTGGACGAACCTTAAAGTACTTGTCCTTGAACCCATGGTAGGAGTCCTCGAACAAGCCAAAGATTCTCCGGCCCTGGGCAGACCGGAAGGATATGAACCCTTTCTTGTGTTTCCCCTCCTTTGAAGGGTTAGTTAGATTAAAGAAAAAGAGGAAGACGTCAACAGAGATCGGTAACTCTAAGTACTCGCACACCATCTCGAAGCAGCGAATGGATGCCCAGCTGTTCGGGTGCAATTGAGACGGTGCCACGGAAATCCGGTTCAGGAGGCTCATTTGAAAGGGGGAAAAGGGGATGCGGACCCCGACCTGAGTGAACATGGCCTTGTAAAACCAGATCCAATCGGCAACCCGGGGGGCATTGAAATTAATTTCATAAAGCCGCTCATGAGGGGCGGGGACATAAACATCATAGTTCGCCTCCTCGTCGGTACCCCCACAGAGATATTCGGCCTGGCGAAATTCCGTGAGCTCCTCCTCACCCATCTGATTGGGAGAGTTCCTGAGGTCGGAAACCACCCACGCATACGGGTCATAACCCGCGGCGGAGCTTGAAGCTCGGCTAACGACACGAGGCATACCTACAGTGGGGGCACCGCGCGGTTAGTCCGTGAGGCCGGAATCCGGGAAAAACCCAAAGAAACCACTCGTGCCGTGACCACAAGGGGGACCAAACAAACCAAGACCAAAACGAAAACATAAACCCCCCATGACACACCACAGTCAACAAAAGAAAAAGAAAGTGCATCCACAAAAATACGTCCATGAACAACAAGAAAAGAGCAAGCACAGGAAAAATGATCATGGCAGACATGCAAACAATCATTAAAGTAAAAGGAAAAGAAGTAGTTACCTGGATGAATTGAGAAAATTCAAATAAGGACGAAGCACACTAGAGCAAGGGAAACAACCTTTGTGTGATGAGAGCGCAGGAAGGACGAATGGGTAGTATGATCAGAAAAGCAAAGTAAATGGAAGAAGAACAGAAACATAAAACTGTTCAAAACCGCTCTAGTGGAAGCGCGAAAGACCTGGGGGCAGAACCGTCTTTGCACACACGGGATTTTTCAATCTTTTATGGGCATTTAATGCCCCGCGCGAAAAACGAGGCGACGAAGGAACGCCCCGAACCACGAACGGGCACGCATGTGGGCAGCGCGTCACCCACACGAACGGCCGACCAAACGACAACGATGATAGAAGACTCGCCGCCAACAGCCTATACAGCTGATTATCGGCGCGTGGGGGCACTGTTACGGTCTGGCCCAAGTCACGTATGGGTCGGCCCGACCCATTGAGAACCCGACCCGAGCGATCGAGCTCTCAGCGTTCGCCACGACACCTGGACACGCGTCCACGCCATTCCCCCAACACAGCTGGGGGGAATCTTCGTGGAAAGTGGGCTCGTCCCCTCTGGGCCCACCTCTGACACAGTATAAATAGGGAAGGACCTGCCCTTCCCCAAGGTACGTCATACCCTTTCATCTAACCATTTTCCCGCCTGCACATTGCTGACTAGAGCGTCGGAGTGTCTTTGCAGGTGGCACCCCCCTCATCAACCTTCTGCAACGAGTACTCGGCTACTCGGCAAGCCCAACTCCAGCACGATGCATTTTAGATTTGGAGTTAGAGTTTAGGATATGTTTTTGAGAATTTAGGATTTAGAATTTAGGAAAGGTTTAGGGATTAAGATTTATAATTTAGTTTGATTTTGTGAAAATATTTTTTATTTTAAAAATTTTATTAAAAACATAAAATTAATGAAAAATATGATTTTATCATTTTATTATTTTTACATTATTTTATAAAATTTAAAATAAAAATATTTGAAAACTTTTTTCTCTAGTCAAGAAGTGGCATAGAGTACGCAGGCGTAGCACACACGCAGATACCTGATGATATTTAAGCGTTTTTAAATATGTATAAATTTTTTTTATTTTTTATTAAGTTGGACACAAATTAAGATCAACTTTAAAAAATTTTAAACCAACATCAGTTAAATAAAATTTTGGTACTTAAACTTCAAGAATTTATAAATAATTTAGTAAATTCAAATCAGAATGTGTTCTTAAAGGATAGATTAATTTTTTATTATAAATATTTTTTCTAATTATTTTGGTACATATAAATATTATTAATATAAATTAATGCAAAAAGAAAAATGAAAAATATAAGGACGGCTAATTGTCTTTGGATTTCACTGGCCAAAAGCGGTACAGAAGGTACCCTAACGTTTAAAACGCTACATTATCTCTTCAATCTTCACAACACTGTTTCAAACACTAACAAGTAACAAGTGTGTTTTTTTTTTCACATTTCATTTTAATATTATTCTTCTCATTAATATTATTTTCTTTTTTTAACTATAAATATAACTATTATCTTTTCCTGACCCAAAACATATATTGTTTGGCTTAAAACTACGTCTTCCTTCCAAAAATCATGGTCTAGGCGGATTCAAATAGAGAGTTGAAATTTAAACCCAACATTACAATCAGAAAATGGTACAAGTAGCTAATACTACCAAAAACGGCCTAATAAACTAATTATCATTATCACCATAGCATTGATGTTAAGTACCACTTACCTTAGAGAAAGGCACACATTGACTTCTCTGACATGGCAGATACATTGTCTGGGGAGTGAATCCTCTCGAGTGAAAAAAAATTAGATGTTATCCAGTATTTAATTTAATCCTTTATAGTTTTTTCTTTCCTATTTAATTTTGATCCTACTTAGAGAATTAAAGGTGAAAGATCACACTTTATTCTCTCAAGTGTTTTTTCCACTGAAGAGGATCCATTTTTCATTGTCTATGCTCCTTCCAACTAGAGTCACACGCGTCTCGAAGCACGAGCAACCACGCCACTTTCATCTCATGAAGAAGAGACTTGCGTTCATCACCCTAGCAATGCCCTTAAAATATTGCCATGCAAGACTATATTATTACCTCCTGGTTATAGATCCTTTAAGAGATGCGAAAGCGTCAAACACCACCGAAGAAGAAAATTAGTTCAAAAAATAAGAATAAAATAAAATAAATTTTTGCTATATAATTTTAGGAGTAAACTACCATTTTTTATTTATGAAAGTTCAGAACGCTCATAAACGTATCCACGAATAAGAAAAACTACCATTTCTACTAATGAAAGATGGACTTTTGTTAACAAAACTATCCGAACCCTAAAAAGTTATTTGAAATTCTCAAAATACCCTCTAATATAACTTAACCCTAACTTCTCTTTTTACTCCACACTACCATTCTCACCCAAATCCTTTTTCATCACCACTTTCATCCCCAATCACCACCACCACTATCGTCATCACCATCAAAACCATTCCTTTCTCTCTTTATGTTGTCCTATACACCAGCAAACTCAATGACACTTTTTGCCGTTTATCTTCACACCCCGACGACTGTGCCATTTGCTGCTTCGAATTCGAAGATGATGATTATGTTTGAACCTTGCTTCTTTGCTCACAAACCTTCCATGTTGATTGTATCGATACTTGGCTTCGTTCTCACATAAACAGACCTTTCTGCCGCGCTGGAGTTCTCTCTGCCGCTTTGCTGTTTACTCTCATGTTCGCCGCCAGGATCTGACCAAGTCTTGATGCCGACGAATATAACTCGAAATCAGCAGGGGAAGTAAGGGATTGGACTCTAGTTGCAAGGAGAAGAATTCAATTCGATCGAAGGGGAGTGGAGCACGGTAGAATTTGATGGATTTTCATAGGAACGGAAAACCTAGAATGAATGAGAAGAGAACTGTGAGGTTAAGGATGAGGTGCTTGAAGTTGGGTTTGGTTGTTCGTATAATTTTATGGTCGGGAGTAGATTACTGCATCTCAAACTGCGGAGTTTCTTTCATGGATAACAATGGTAGTTTTGCTTATTCGTGGGTAGATTTATCAGCGTTCTAAACTTTTATAGGTAGAAATGATAATTTACTCTAATTTTAGTAAAAGAATCTTACTTTTGGCATTTTTGTGGTGGAAGATTAATATATCGCTCTAAAATTTCATCAAAGCTTCAAAACATATATTAAAAGAAAAGAAAAGTCAGTCATGCATGTGCTATTATAAATTTATAATACATCTAACGTGCTTTACATAAAAATGATAAATGATCAGACACTCAGAATATAAATTATAGCTCTTACAATAGTATTTATTATAAAGTTGAGTATTTATGATAAAATTCTTAACGCATGTGGTATAAAATATTGAAAAAAGTAAATAATTTTATTGTACTCTACTCAGAGTACTTAATAATGACTCCATAAGAATGAATGAATGTTTGTAGTGAAGAATTGAACCTTGCACTGGAAGAGAAGAGAGTGGGTTTGCCAGAAGGGGAGAACGTGATGAGAGCAACATCAACATCACAGAGAATAGAAAGCTCATAAGCTTTTTTGACGAGGTCATTCCTCCTCTTAGAGAATGTAATTTATCTGTTTGTTATGTTCTCAATCTTTTTGATGGGAACCTTCACTCTCTCCATATCTATCACCTTTATTCTTTCACTTTTTGTGTATATAATTGTTTACAATGAACGAGAGAATGTTGAATTGACAAAGTTAAGCATATGCGTTACCTATTAGGCGGTGATAGTTGAAGAAAATATGCAAGAAAAGAGGAAGAAACATGGGCTGAGATTTTGTCTTTATCAGACCAATTAATAAATATGGGTTGAGAAGGAACTAACCAATATAAAACTATAGCGATTTTTATGCTCATAAATTAATACTCCGAATCTATGTTGTTTTCATATTCTGAGGATCCCAAGGTAAACATCATCTTCATCTAAAATTTGTTTGATGATGGCAATGGAAGAAACTTAAATTGAGATTTTGTTAGTATCAGTTAGTATCAGGTCAGTTAGACAAGGTATCACCACAAAAATGGAAAGAAACTATCCATTAATCAACGTAAAAATTGTGAATGTTTATATGCCTAACCATTAATATTCACTCTGGAATTTGTGTTGTTTTCATGTCAGAAGATAAAGATTCAAGTGAACATCATATTCTTCTAAAACTTGTTTAGTGGTGGAAATGATAATGTGTAATGCGCCAGCTGAAAAGATCATTAGCAATTAGCACTAGAATTTATCTATTTTTATTGATTTACTCTTTCTCTTCTTCAACTTAAGTTACGCGGATGCTACTATCTAGAAGTTAAAAAGTTAGCAGATATGAGGAATTTGTTATGGCAACCTTCACTTTGTTATGTTCTTAATCTTTTTGATGGAAACCTTCACTCTCCTCATATCTATCACCTTTATTCTTTCACTCTTTATGTGTATATATGGCTGTTTACTATGAATGAGAGAACGTTAAATTGATGAAGTTAAGTATACGTGTTACTGTTAGGCGTCAATAGTTGAAGAAAATATGCAAGAAAAGAGGAAAAAACTTAGGCTGAGATTTTGTCTTTATCGAATCAATTATACGGGGTGATACCACAAATAAGGAAAAGAACTAACCAACATAAAACTATGGCAATGCTGATAAATTTGTGTTGTTATGAAGATCCCAAAGTGAACATCATCTTCATCTAAAACTTATTTTGGTGATGGCAATGGAAGAAACTTAAACTGAGATTTTATCAGTATCAGGTGAGTTAGATAAAGTAACGACACAAAAAAGGAAAGGAACTAACCATTAACCAACATAAAAATGTGGTTATTTATATGCTCATAAATTAAAATTCACTTCTAGAATTTATGTTATTTTCATGTTAGAAGATAAAGATCTAAGTAAACATCATTTTCGTCTAACATTTGTTTGGTGATGGCGATGATAGTGAGTAATGCGCCAGTTAAAAAGATCATTAGCAATTAGTATAGCATTGATCCATTTTTACTGATTTAATCTTTCTATTTTTAAATTTAAGTTACGCCAATGCTAATCTTGAAATTAAAAAGTTCGTAGGCGCGAGGAATTTGTTTGATTTTGGGTATATAAAATTTATCTTATTTTTTATGTATCTTTTAATCATTAAATTAAAAACTAATATGTTATCATGCACAAGACGAATCCTCAATACAAACTAATAGCTAACAATTAGATCAGCAACTTAGTTAATTTGTGACATGAATTAAAATTAAATTATTTTATTAAATTTTTTATGATGGACCTACTACTTTAAATAAAAATAAATAAGTACGGGTTCGGATAGTAAAAAATGTTATTTCCACCTTCATTTTACAGTAAAATATATGTATACTTGTTAACGAGTAACAAACTATATCTTAATTGGTATAATCTCTCTATTCTCAGTGAGAGATTTTGGATTTGAGTCTTGTCAATTTATTGATGAGATTAAAAATGAGAAAGAGATTTAGTAATTAATAATAAAATAAAAAAGTTTTAATTTAATCTATAAAATAAATTATTTTATTTCTATATTATTTATTTAATTTGTATTTTTTTAAAATTTTTTAAATTTAATTGTTAGGATTAATTTTTTTAATCCACAGAGAAGATAAAAATTTTATTAATAACATTTGATAGTTTTTAAGATTTTCATTAATAATAAAATTAAATAAAATTAATAATGTTAGATAATCAACTTGCCAACATTAATTTTTTATAATTTATTTTATTTATCTCAAATTTCAGATTTTAAATTATAAATTTTTTACAGACATATATTTACTTTCAATTAAAAAAAAATAATACCAAATTTTTATTTCCTTCAAATTATTTCGATATTTATTATAGTATATTTTTTTCATGAAAACATTAATAAAATGCTCTGTAAATATATGGTAAGATTGGTTTGATTCTGGTTTAGTTAATCAGTAGTAATTACATATATTATTATAACTTTTTTTTTACTCACGATATCTTTCAACCCGACATATTAAGAACTAATCTATCACGAATCTGAACTCCATTTAAGGGATGATAATATTTCAATGAATTTTGTGGTCGTCGTTCTTTTTAACCCCATTTACTTTATTTTTTTGCTATTATAATGGGTCCTTCTGCTCAGAATTTTGAGCTCAAGAATTTTTTATTTAAAATAGTTTGCTCAATAAAAATAACAAACTAAATTTTAATTAACCCTTTTTATACATCCCAAAAATCTTAAAAAAAATTGAAATATACTTCTAATTATTTGTAAAAGATAAAAACATATACTGCCACATGCCAATAGAAATCACAAAATCAAAATATTCTTGATGAATGTTGAGAAGGAACGAGAAAATATCAATTAGTAGAGTATAGACTCAAACCTTAGAGTATTATATATCAAGATCAACCGAAGATGTTCCGTTGTACGGACACAGAACATTTTGTTCCAAAAATTGTAGGCGTACAGTAAACTGTTGCAGTTAAGGGAGGCCTGTTATTTAAAGTCGTTATCTTTTTTTTTTAAGTTTGGTCAAGTGGATTAGATAACTTAACACTTGGTGCAGACACCAAAGTTTGAACCCGGGTGCAGCATATTAAGAGGCATATGGTTTAACCAGTTGAGTTAGACCTTAGCTACAAATTCGCTCATTGTTCAAAGTTAGGTTTATAGATGCAAGCCTCATAGAAATAGTGTCTTGCCTCTTGAGAAGATGGATTGAATTTTCTTTATTCATTAGGCCTTATTAATAATTTTTTGTTGAAATGCTTCAACTTTCCAAATATAAATCACAATTCTGACAAAAAAAAAATAGAAATTACAATCAAATGCTTATTTAAAAAAGAAAAACACAATAAGAATAAAAAATATATTTGGCGGATGTCATAGGGATAAAAAATACATAACATTTTTGATACTTTAAAATCGTGCATAATAAAAAAAATTGACATTCAAACAAAAAAAAACATTTATAAAATGGAAATATCGTAAATTAGAACAATATTTTTTATCTCCACTACAAATTTTTGTAATACAAACATTCAATAATCATCATCATTATCATCATCATCATCATTATTATTATTATTCAATCAAACATGGGGTGTGCCTTTTCTGGAGGCACGGACAGTGCTTTCGACACTTTATTTAGTGTGTGTTACATTCTAATTGTTATTTTTTTAAAAACTATTCATTATTATTTGACTGTTTTGTTAATGTTGCAAGTCTGAGGAGTATTGAAATTAGTCTCACATCAAAAAAAGCATAGAAGAGTGAGGAGTTTACAGGATGAAAGACCCATTAATTTATTACCTTAAGGTTTTGAGTTGGATGTGGTGTTGTTAGTGGTATTGAGAGTGCACATGCAATTAGTTAGAGTTTGTTAGAAACAGTTAGAAAAGTAAGTTATACTTGCACTAAGCTGCTCTTATAACATGGTATCAGAGCTAGCAGATCCATGACCAACACATCATCATCAACACCACAAATCACCACCAATGCTCAAATGAGCTTGCTAAATCAGAACGTATTTGCAATTTTTTTCTGCAATCAAACTCAACGACAACAACTACAAAGCATGGAAGAAACAAGCACTGGCATGCATCAAGATCAACAAGTGGCAAAATCATCTCAATCCAAGGAAAGTTCCTATAAGGTTCAATTCAGAGGTAGATCGAAATAATGGCATTGAAACTCAAGAATACCTAGATTAGGAAGTTCAAGATCAATGTCTTGTTGCGTGGCTCACAACGTCTATGGAACCAAATTTTGTGAATCGAGTAATTGAATGTGAATACGCTCATCAGATCTGGAGCGTTCTTGAAGAGTTCTTTGAAACTCGAATTAAATCAAGAATCAAGAAGGCTCAATTAAAGGGATTCAAGTAGCAAGGTTCTTCAATCTCAGAGTACATGGCCAAAATCAATCAAGCAGCAGATTCATTAAATGCCCTAGGGGCTCCACTCACAACGGAAAAGTACATCGAGGCTGCATTAGGAGGCCTCAGCGAGGAATATAGCACTTTCATCACATTAGCCACAACAAGGATTGAACAAATGTCGGAAAGTGAATTTGAAGCTCAATTGCTAACTCAGGAAGAGTTACTTGAAAGATTTCGAAAACCAGAGTTTGACTCAGTACAAGTTAACCTCGCTCAGAGTAATGACGCTCCAGAAAGATTACAAGGACGAGGCTACAGCAATCACAACAACTACAACAACAGAGGCGGATTCAGAGGCAGATTCAGAGGTTCTCGAGGTAGAGGATATTATAGAGGTGGAGGAGGAAGATCGTCATGGTGGCAAGGCAACAGACTACAATGTCAGTTATGTGGAAAGCTTGGTTATACAGTGATCCAGTGTTACCATCGTTTCAACCAAGATTTTATGAATCCCCAAATGCAAACCCTAAACTTAGCCCAACCCCCTTCTCTAGCATTTCACAATGGTTCAAACTCCCAATTACCTTCCCAACAGCACCAATCAACCTCAGAGCCATCAGCTACAACTTCAAATTCTCATGCCTTTTTATCACTACTGTCAACAATTTCAGACACAGCTTGATACCCTGATTTTGGTGCCTCTCATCACATTACATATGATCCAAGAAATCTCATTGCAAGAGCAGAATATGAAGGTTCAGAGCAAGTATTCGGAGGTAATGGTCAAGGTATAGACATTAAACATATTGGAAGTACATTAATGCATGCATCACTGTCAAAAAGACACTTTAACCTGCAAAACCTTCTCCATGTCCCTACCATATCCAAAAATTTAGTTAGTGTAGCCAAGTTCGCTTTAGACAATTGTGTGTTCTTTGAATTTTGGCCTTATTTGTGTAATGTGAAATGTCAGATCTCAAAAAAGACATTACTTCAAGGACTACTTAAAGATGGCTTTTATAGATTTGAAGGAATTCAAATTGTCTCAAGAAATCTCAAAAATAAAGAAACTCAACTTTAAAATCCACACTGTCACAGTGCTACTACCCTCAGCAACACTATCCTCAAACCAAAAACAACTCATCCAACTCTCTCCACCCTCACTCCAACACAACAATCCATTGAAAGAGTAGCTGTTGCTAGCTCTACTTCTCAATCCTCCACAACATCACATCAAGTGCTACTACAACAAATCTCTGAACAACTACCTTCTACTACTATATCTCAAAATTCTATGTTTGTTGTAAGAAATAAGCAAGAAAATATTATCCAAAACACAAAAAAGTCTGTAAATAAGTTCATTGGTCATGTTAGACAGTTACAAGATTCTGAGTCTGTACTTAGCCCAATAGCAAATGTATAAGTTTAAATTGCATGTAAAAGTTTAAGTCAAGTAGCTCAATTGTGGCATAGAAAGCTTGGGCACCAATTTGAAAAAAATTGTCTCTATTGTAATGAAACAATGTAATGTTCTTAATCATGCCACAATAAATAAAGATTATCTCAATCCCACTTTGTGCAATGCTTGTTGTATTAGGAAAATTAATAAGTTACCTCACACTGATTCTCACATAAATTATGAACCCTTAGATCTCATTTTTTCTGACATTTGGGGGCCAGTGCCAGTGTATAGCAAGACAGGCTGCAGGTACTACATTTGCTTTATTAATGCTTTCACAAGATACACCAGCATCTACCTGCTACAAACAAAAGGACAAGCGTTCCATGCCTTTCAAAAATACAAAGCAACATTAGAACTCAAAACTGGATTAAAGATTAAAGCCTTACAAACAGACAATAGAAGGGAGTATTTGTCTACAGCCTTCACTCAATTTCTAGAGACAAATGGAATCCAACATAGACTCACCTGCCCCTACTTCCACCAACAAAATGGCTCAATTGAAAGGAAACATAGACACATTACCGAAACCACTCTAATCCTCCTAGCCCAAGCCAATCTACCCTTAAACTTTTGGGGAGAAGCAGCCCTAACAGCTGCCTACCTCATTAATATCCTTCCTACACCCAAACTCAACTACATATCACCGCACAAAACCCTCACCAATACCAAACCTGATTACACCCATCTCAAACCCTTTGGCTGCACTTGTTATCCCTTCCTTAGACCATATAACACTCATAAATTTGTCCATAGATGCCACAAGTAAATCTTCATTGGTTATGCATCAAACCATAGAGGATACCGATGCCTCTCACCAAATGACAGAGAATTCATCTCAAGAGATGTGTTGTTCAATGACCATGAATTCCCTTACTATCACCTCTTTAATTCTCATTCCACTCAATCAACTTTAATATCCCAACCCCAGTCCATACCTCCTCCCTCTCATCCTAATCCTCTCTGCATCATTAGTTTTCCTGCACCACCACCTCTTCATCCATCTCCTCAGTTTCACCACCTGAATCTTCCCCCCTCACCATCACCACCACCCCCACCTAACCTTATTCCTCCTCTTCCGTCCTGCACGCCTGCTCACCAGCCTCACACAAACCCTGCCACACCTGTTTCTGTCCCTTACCATCCCCAGGAACCTCCCGTCGCTGTCTCATATTTGCATGCATTACATGATACTTCCAATTCTGTTAATTGTATATCTCTTTCATCATCTATTTTACCTATTTCTGCATCTGATAATTCTGTTGCTGTCCCTATCCTGCTAATGATTTTGCTAGTGACCAATCTTTCAGTATAGGTGTTCCTCGGCCTGGTAGCATTGATATTGTGCTCCTTCCACCTCCCTCTACTAATGGGCACCATATGCAGACTCGAAGCAAGTCAGGCATTCACAATCCGAAAACTTATGTAGTAGTACTTCAGGATGCTGTCCTTGATCTTCATAATGCCCTACCTCCGACAGTTGCTCATGCTCTCAGCTGCCCCCACTGGCAAAAGGCAATGCAAGAAGAGTTTGATGCCCTGATGAAGAATCAAACGTGACAGCTAGTTCCAGAGCCTTCCCCAAACATAGCACCTATCATTGGATGCAAATAGGTGTTTCGCATAAAAAAAAATCCTGGTGGAAGCATTTAAAAATACAAAGAAAGGCTGGTAGCAAAGGGTTTTCATCAAAAAGAAGGAGTCAACTTTGATCAAGTGTTCAGTCCAGTAATTAGACCCCCCACAATTCAAATTGTACTTAGTTTAGCGCTGTCCAAGGGATGGAAAATCAGACAGTTTGAGTTTAACAATGCATTTTTCAATGGAGATTTAGAGGAAACTGTGTTTATGACTCAACCCAAAGGCTTCATTTCCACTGCTCATCCTCATCATGTTTGTAAGCTCTAAAGGTCTCTATACGGTTTAAAGCAAGCCCCTCGTGCATGGTTCACCAAGCTCAAGCTCACCCTCAACATATTTGGATTTACTAACACCAAATCTGACACCTCTTTGTTCACCAAAGTCACCAACTCCTCTGTAATTTACATTCTTGTCTATGTGGATGACATCCACGTCACTGGGAGTTCCCAATCTGAGATCTCTTACTTAATTCACCAACTAAATGCTGTATTTTCACTGAAGGACCTAAGAAAAATGAACTACTTCCTCGAAATTGAGGCAATTCGAACAAGTGACAATAGAATATTATTGTGTCAAACCAAATACCTGAAAGATCTATTAACAAATGCTGGGATCAAGGATGCAAAAAGGGTGCCTATTCTAATGGTGTCAAGTCTCAAATTATCAGCACATGGAGAGGAAGCCTTTTCAAAACCAGCCCTATACAGGTCTGTAGTTGGTGGCCTTTAATATGCTACAATTACAAGACCTGAAATTTCTTTTGTTGTAAATAAAGCTTCTCAGTTTATGCATCACCCTCTTGAGAGTCATTGGAGAGCAGTAAAGAGGATCCTAAGGTACTTAGCAGGGACAATTAACTATGGTTTGAGGTTTCAAAAGTCAAATAAAAACAGAATCTATGGATTTAGTGATTCAGATTGGGGCAGCAATGTTGATGACAGGAAGTCCACCAATGGTTTCTGCATCTTTCTTGGACCAAATTTAGTGTCTTGGTCAAGCAGAAAGCAGCATGCAGTCTCAAGAAGCTCCACAGAGGCAAAGTATCCAGGTATAGCAGCATGCTTAACCGAGATCATCTGGATTCAAAACTTGATGAGTGAAATGCAAGTTTCCTGTTCAACCAAACCAAACCTTTACTGTGATAGTCAGAGTGCAATATTACTAGCATCAAATTCAGTTCTTCATAGCAAAATCAAACACTTTGAATTAGATCTATATTTTGTGCGAGATCATGTTGCTCAAAAGAAAGTCAACATACTTCATATCCCATCCCAAGATCAAATGGCAGATAGTTTCACAAAACCTCTTCCTAGTTAGAACTTTGAGTGCTTCAGAACACAGCTAAGGGTAACCAACAGATTTTTCAGGACAAACCCCAAGAGCTCAAGTAGTAAGATTGATGTTAGTGGTATTGAGAGTGCACATGCAATTAGTTAGAGTTTGTTAGAAATAGTTAGAGAAGTAAGTTATACTTGCTCTAAGCTGCTGTTATAAATATCACAGCAACCTATAAGAGAAGTCAGTTTTTCATCGTTAATGCAAATATTCCAATTCTACATCATCTTCAATTCTCTTCTTCTTTCACAGTTCTTATCCTCAAATCTCTTTCTTTTCATCACTAGTCTGATACTTCACAGGTGTCTTCTCATCTTGTGTTATCTCACTTGATTCCTCCCCGAAATCTTTCCGGTGGTCGAGAGTTCCCCACTGCAGCCCAACAAGTGGTATCAGAGCCGATGGTTAATCGATCTGGTTTAAGGAGTATTCAAGGTGAAGTATCGAAAGTCTTGTCTTCCCAACAAAGGTAGTCCAGGCGGCGTGTCCCGTGGTGTTAAAATTAGTCTCACATCAAAGAAAGCATAGAAGAGTGAGAAATTTATATGATGAAAGACTCATTATCTTACTACCTTAAGGTTTTGAGTTGGATGTGGTGTCTTCTCATCTTGTGTTATCTCACTTGATTCCTCCCCAAAATTTTTTAAGTGGTCAAGAGCTCCCCACGGTGGTCCAACATGTTTATGCTTCAAACCTTTAACATTGGTTGCAAAAACTTTTAACCTTATTACCTTTCACTTTAATGCAAATAGACAGATGAGAATGTCTTAAAATTTTGTGTTCTTGATGAAATAAAATAAACCCATTTTTTATACTTGATTTGATTTTAAAATGTTAATGAATGGATTAAAGGCGCGATAAAACCAGCAAAGGCAAATAAAATGTACATACATAGTTTTAAGAATATGAAGCTGATAAAATTATATAAGCATAGATTGGTATGCATGCATTATTTGCCTAATTTTTTTGTGTGTCATGCATTATTCCTCAATGTTCACTGTTCACTGTTCATTTCTCATTCTTCAATGTTCAGAAATGATTTTTTTTCTTTATTTTTTAGTTTTTTAATGGCTACTCAAAATTTGTTCAAAAATCATTTTTTGTGCTCAATGCTCATTCTCTGAGTTTGTTCACTATTGTAATTTTTTGTTTTTAATTTTTGAAGCTGAAAATTTTGATAATCCTTGTTAATTTATGAAAATTTTGTTAATATTTATTAAAATTATGCTAAAAACTTTGTTAAATTATGATGGTATATAACTTGTTATTTTTTGTTTTTAACTCAACAAAGAAAAGTATAAATTGATCAGCTTTGTTAGAAAAGGAATAAATTGTTTAACTTTGTTTTTAGTTCAACAAAAAAACAGATGAATTAAATTAAGTCTATTAAGCATTAATTAGATGAGTGAAGATGATTGAATATTTGTTTTTGGTTTAGTTAATTTAATATTTTTTCTTAATTTTTGTGATTCTCTTTATGAGTTCAATAGTTTATGAGTTTAGTCACCAAAAAAATAGTTTATGAGTTCAATAATACTATAATGAGTGTTAAATAGTTAATTATTAGTTATTATTTTTAAGATTTGTAATGAATTATAGATGATAATATCAATCAAGGAGGACTTGAGGATATTTATCTATATTTTATTTATTAGGATAAACCATAAAAATACATCCAAATAATTTTGTTATTAATAAAAATATTTTTAAATTATTTTAAAATATAACAAAAATATTAAAAAAGAGTACTATTTTTTGTAAGTAGCAAACGTTCTTTGTATTTGACAAATTACTAATGTATTTAATCCAAAATTTTATAGAAATATTTAGATAATTATTTAAAAAATACATACAAAAAAATTGAATAAATTTTTTATTTATATATATATATATTTTAAAGTATTATTAGTGGTTGATAAAAAATATATACTTAACAAAATAAAATTATTTGAATATATTTTTAATGATTTATTTTAATTATTATTTTATTATAAAATAATTATTCTAATTAAATCACAATTAAATTGATTAAACCAGTAAACTAATAATTAAAAATCGGTCTGATTTTCAGAACCTTCAGAACCTTGGTAAGAAGACAAGAGACAGCGTATAAGCTTGCAAACTGCAATGCGTTTTCTGCGTGCGTTAAGTCGCTGGTTTTCGGAACCCCTGAAAACTGAAATTTAATTCCCCTTTCCCTTTCTAGTCCCTGTTGACAAAGCAAGAAGATAAACATCTTCTTCTCTCTTTCAACTCCTTCCTTTTTAACCTCAATTCTCATAATTCTCCCTTCTTCTACTCAATTAGGGTTTTCATTTTTTCCACACTCTTCTTATTTTTACCCTCTCACTTCTTTTTAATCCCATTTCGTATATCCTTTTCTCTGCCGCTTTGCAGCAATGTTCCAATCATGTATGTGATTCTCACTTTTCTTCACCTTCTGCAACTATGGCTTAAAATTTCCATCCTTTTTAGAGGGGAAAAAAGCTTTTTTTTTTTTGGATTTTTTTAGAGGGATGGGGGACTTTTGAGATAATGACTGTGAATTTTTGGTGGGTTTAATTGGGTTTAATTGTATATGATATGATATGATATTATTGGTTCTTCTTCTATTTGGGAAATAAATTACACTGCTTGTCCATATTATTAGAATTGGAATTTGAGTGTGTTAATAATTCCTTTTTCATTTTCTTGTTTGTGTAGGTAGGATGGCCTTAAATTGCTAGTACCCTGTATCAATTTTTAGCTGCATTATGCATTTCAGGTGACTTTTTTGAATTGCATTGACTTTGATGATGATATCAACAACTGCTTTCTCAATTAAGCTGGTTGAAGAAGCTTGTGTTGTGCTTCCTCCATTGGCTATGGAGTTGTAGCTTTTGGAGGGTTTTGATTTGGGGCTGGTGGCATAAAGAGTGTGACAGTTTTATTTGGGTAGAGGGGTTAAATGTTGCACATGGCTCCAAATCTGAAGCTTAGGTTATGCGTCACCTTGTTGTTTTTAGTCTTAAGCGTTCTTCTGTTTGGCATTTCAAACGCCGAATCTGAAGGAGTTTCACAAATAGTTAGATCTGCCCCGGATAAGGATGTAGGAGCCAATGTATTTGATGGAACTGGTGAGGGTTCCTTTAAGTTTGAGGATGGTAATACTATGAAGACTAATAGGAAGGGTGGAAACAATAGAGTTTCTATTTCTACAGTCGCATTATTTACATTGGCAATGGCAGCTGCCACTGGTTTAGGTGCTGTGCCCTTCTTCTTTGTGGAGCTTGATCCGCAGTGGGCTGGATTGTGCAATGGAATGGCTGCAGGTGTCATGTTAGCTGCAAGCTTTGACCTCGTACAGGAAGGGCAGGAATTTGGCGCGGGAAATTGGGTTGTCACTGGGATTCTATCTGGAGGAATCTTTATTTGGCTATGCAAGAAGGTGATAATCAATTTTTGTGTTAATCATTTCATATTATATCAGGGGAGCAGATCCTCACAGTAATAACTTTACCATGTCAAGTGTGAGATTTCAACATTGATTGACAAGGTCAGCCCTTGTACGATTAATGGAGGAAATCTACACTTGACATATACCAATTGAGAGGATCCATTCGGATTGTTATCACTATCTTTCTACTTTTAGCATAAAAGAAAGTTTATGCCTGGTGTAACTGTGTGCCTCTGTTTACTGATACTTCTTGTATAATCTCTCGGGTTTCAGTTTCTTGAGCAATATGGGGATGTAAGCATGCTGGATTTAAAAGGTGCAGATGCAGCTAAAGTTGTTCTTGTGATTGGAATAATGACTCTCCATTCTTTTGGGGAGGGATCTGGGGTTGGCGTCTCTTTTGCTGGCTCAAAGGGTTTTTCTCAAGGACTGTTGGTAACTTTGGCTATTGCTGTACACAACATACCAGAGGGATTAGCGGTGAGCATGGTGCTGGCATCAAGGGGTGTCTCTCCACAAAATGCTATGTTGTGGAGTGTAATTACTTCTTTACCTCAGGTGCATCTTTAAAAATCACTTTTGAATTATATAATATAACTTTGCTTGTAAATTTTGGTCTTTGATATGCACTCTTTGTTGAAGTCCCAAAAGAGTAGGCATATAATTCTATAGTCTACTGCAAATGTTTAACCTTGTCTTTGACTTTAGTTGCTTAACTTCTTATTCAAATGTTGATGCAGCCAATTGTAGCTGTTCCTTCATATATTTGTGCTGATGCATTCAGCAAGTTCCTTCCTTTTTGTACTGGATTTGCTGCTGGATGCATGATTTGGATGGTTGTTGCAGAAGTTCTTCCTGATGCATTCAAGGTTATTAGCAATTTATTATTTTACACAATAGATATTTTCATCTGCATTGTCCTCTTTTTTGGGATGCGGGTGTCATGAACGAAGTCTCCTAAAACCTAAGCAATCAGGCTCATGAGATTTTTAGTAAGCTTGCAGTGACTAGAAATTTATGGCGGAAAGAAGAAAAAGGGACAAGAGAAGCCTTGAATTATTGATGTGAGATGATTTGTTACATAATATAATTCTTTTCTTTATACTAATAAATACTTTAGGTCTACTTCCAACTCAGCCTACTAGCATAACATCTCTATACAAATGAGGGATCCAAATAACTTCACTAGGAAGCATAAAATGTGCTGGGTGGGGATGCAAATGGGATCTGTCCGTCAAGTCCTACATGCTTTATAGATATGCAATATTAATTTCTCTTCCCTTTTCAATTTCAGGAAGCCTCAGCTTCACAGGTTGCATCAGCAGCAACCCTTTCTGTAGCATTCATGGAAGCTCTAAGCACCTTATTTCAGAATTTCACCCATGACTACAAGTGAGTTTGCTGAATTTTTTTATTTTGTTGAGGACAGGTTCCTATTGGGGTATCAACTGTATTATTTTGTTTGGATTCTGGCTTGGACAATTAGTATTGATCATCCATCCTTTGCTAAAATTTGAAAACAAATACTGTAAAATAATGGAATTTCTTTCGTATTCTGTCTGCTATCTTTTTCGTTTTCCTTCCCTGAATTTTGATTTCTTTTTTTACAGCTCTGAGGATGCTTCTGGCTTCTTTGTCTCACTACTTTTTGGCCTGGGGCCATTACTTGGTGGAGTTATCCTGGTTGCATTTGCTCTTGTGTTTCATCTCCAGCATGCTCTCCTTATGGGCACGGGTTGTGGCATTGCTTTTGTTCTTGGAGCCTGGCGACCAGTGCAGCTTATTTTGTCTTCAAAATTAGGACTTATTCCCATTATGTTGCTCCTTGCAATGGGGGCTGCATTGGTCCATTTTACATCCTCAAGTGTATTGAAGATGGCATCCAAAAAAACCTCGGGTGGTGACTTGCCTACACTTACAGGCTTCCCACTTAGTGTTCACACCCTTCAGTCATTCATATCATGCGGTGCAGTCGCTTTTCACGCTTTGGCAGAAGGACTAGCATTGGGAGTGGCTGCACCAAAAGCATACGGACTTGGCCGTCACATGGTCCTTCCGGTCTCCCTACATGGGCTCCCCCGAGGCGCAGCCGTGGCTAGCTGCATCTTCGGTGCCACAGATAGCTGGCATGGTTCCCTTGCCTCCGCCGCCATAATCGGATTTATGGGTCCAATATCAGCAATAGGGGCTATCCTCACCGGTATTGACTATAGTGGCCTTGATCATATAATGGTTCTTGCTTGTGGTGGATTGATCCCGAGCTTTGGAACTGTAGTTAAGAGAGCCCTTAGTTTGGATAAGAGGAAGAGCACATGTGGCCTCATTCTTGGTATGGGGTTTGCTACTTTGTGTCTAACTTTCACTAGGTTGGTTTGCTTGCATACACTGTACTGCAATTCTGCACCTGAAGCTGTAAGATAAGAACACAACTATGCTTCATTTCGTGCAAGATTGATTTCTAATGTTCCTGCAACTGCAATATGCATTTCTTTAGTTCAATGTCTGAAGACATAGCTTCACAAATTTGGAGAGATTGTCAATGAAGGATGTGGAAAGAGAGAGGTCAAAGATGAAATCAGATTTTCAATTGAGCCAAGTTTTCATTTAGAACATGTGCCTTATGTGTCATACACGAGTTTTTACTTGTATATATAGTTTTACCAAAGATGGAAATGGTAATTTTTTCTTCTTTTTAATCCTCTCTCAATAGGTGTTGTGACATATAGATCTGATATCTCATGGTGCTGATGGCCCATTCGCTAATACTATAGCATCTTGTGAATTTTGATATATCATCATATATGAATTCTCTTGTCTCCTTGACCATGTTCAACAAGATCTATGGAGTAGTTTGTTACTGTGTTAACAATACATAAAACAAATTAATAAATTGTATACCAACCAAATGTCTGACTTCACTTAGCAAGATCAGGAGGTTTTGTTCTGGTAGTATACCAACCAAATAAGGTGTTATATATGCACAATTATTTCCGCTAGTACCTATGTGAAAGTGCACTTGGTGAAATTGCTGCTGCAAAATTGGAATTTTCCTTTTCAATTTGTTCTGAAGTTAATACTTAATACTCCCACCATATTAATGAGAGTAGATTTTTGTGTTGGTTGTCTTGATAAGATGATGCTACAGAATGGGTCTTTTAAAAGACTAATTAAGTTATAGGTAGGTAGATGTCACTTTAAGTCAAAAAAATACATCCAAAGTTAACTGCAAGGGAACAATGTTAATTGAATGAGCTAAAAACCAAAAATGTAACGTGCACACCGAAATGCCACAAAATTTGGATCACACATTATCAATATCTCAAATCTATCCTTTTTCATTTACTCACTTATTTTGGTGCTACCTCATAAGTTTTCTCAAAGTTATGACATTCGGATGATAGTAACAATAATAAGAAAAGAAGAAAATGAAAAGGACCTACAGAAAACTCAGAAGAAAAGCCTCTTCCAACAACCCTTCATAAAAGGTTTAAAAAAGAGAGATAAACTACTTGGAAAACAAGCAACAACATGAGAGTGATTTTCAGAATCACTTTGATGATGCTGATTGGTTACTGCTCTGAAATTCCTCTTCCCTTTCCACCAACTTCTCCTTCTCAGAAGCAAATCCAATCTCCACAGTAGTTGTTCCTTTTGGCCAACACTTTGTGCTCCTGTTAACCTTGCCAACACCACAAAGGACATTCCTCCAAGGACATTGTTGACCATCCTCAGAACTAACACCCATACAATGTTTGGTACCTAAAGTTGCTGCTGAATCCCATGTGAGCTGCCCAAGTTAGAGCATTCAACATTGTAGGTGGAGGCTTATTTGGGGTCCATCTTCTTCCTCATCGCAATCAACCCATTTGAGAGAGTAGTTCTGAGGTAGAAGGCATGGTTAGGAAAATTGAATATGAAAATAATGTTAAGTACGGGAATATCAATTTAGTTTGTAGGATTAACATCAAGAAAGTATGTTGGAGAAAGTTCGAAGAAACATGAGATGAGGTGGAAAAAACAACAGAATTGAATGAAGCTTAGACCAGCTTACACACATTTTATTATCACAATTTTTTTCAAAATTTTTCCTTAAATTTCTCCAACTAATATTTTGCTGATATTTTAATTATAAATTTTAATAATATTATTATAAAAAAATTAATTTAATAGTTATATTAATTTATTTTTATTTTAATTAGTTATCTCAGGATTATAATAAAAATCAAAGTAAAAAGGAAGAATACTTTAATTCTTATATACTGTTTATGATGAAAAACTAATATAAAATTACATTTTATAATAAATAGACCATAAATAGACACGAGTCACATACATACATACATACATACATAAAATACCACGTCACCACAATCCCCCATGGCTCCGTCCAATCAAGAATCACACTGAGATTTAATTTTGAAAACCCAACAGATCACAGTCAGATATCCAAAAAAGAGAATTTGTAAGTACCATTTAAACGCACTTGGTAATTGTTTGTAACACAAAATAAAGAAACCATATACAACATTCTGGGCGTGCCAAAAAGCATTTAACGAGGCAAAAGCTACGATGGAAACTAGTTATTCTAATTCTACTTATAGTGGATGAACTGAGCCAACTAAATTACTAAACCATGTGCAACAGGAAGTAATAGTACAGGGGAATAAATATACTACTGAATAATTAGTAGCAAGTTAGCATTAATCTCTACATTCGGAAATCCAAGACAGTAACTATATTGTTTGAAAAGCAAGCAGCAACTTTATCCCCGTCCTTGTTCCAACTAATTTCAAAGATCCCACCATTGCCAGCATATGTTTTCACAATTTTTCCCTCCTTGACCGACCATATATGCATGCATTTATCCATCGATCCACTAGCAAGATACTCACCATTTGGGCTGAATGCAATCGAATATACAGGATCCCTGAGAGTTTGTAACAGAAAGGAACAAATCAAAATGATGGGATAACATAACATCGATTAATTCTAAAAATTCTAAGTTTGCACTAAGCCCGCATTTCATGTTAATGATGTTTTAACATTTGTTCCTCGTCATATATCAGCATATGTAACTAATGTATGTATTAATTTCCACACCTGTGACCATTTAGGCTGTACAGTACTTTCCCTAGTTCCACATCCCAGAGCTTTACCGTAGAGTCGAAAGAGGCACTGCTTAAAACAATATCCAATTAGAGGCGAAACACTGAAAAATAAATAAATAAATAAATAACTCAGAATGTCTCCACGTTAATTATAATAAACAGTAGCTCTTCTATAGGCATTTTTACCTTGCTAGTGTTAATTGTTGATTGGGACTGCTAGAACCAGAGCCTGCAGGGCTCCACCGGATTGTATATATCTCCTGAAGTAACATTGCTTTGTTAGGGCATAGATTCAAGGGGATAAATGGAAAGTGTACACATGGTCACATATTGCCATACCTTGACGTGTTCCTTCAAATCATGTATAAGCTTGTCCTGTTTCAGACTCCATATCTGGATCATAGTTTCATGAATAGACAAATGGATACTCATAAATACTAGGAAGCACAATGATAGTCAGGTTTACACTTAAAAGGGAAAATGCCCATCTATGGTTTTCATCTTAAACAAATAATCATAGTCCCTTAACTTTTTTAATAAATCTATAAAAAAGGCAATATATCTAAACAGAACTCTCTTCTAATTAACTACCCCACTGCCCTTCACTGGACAGTTTATTTTTTATGAATACAAAAAGTATGCCAAACCAGTAATTTCCCATTGATTACTTTTGCAGTGTGATCGTCAGAGCAGGACGCCAGCAAAGTACCCGATGGATCCCATTTAATGGCATTAACTTCACCCTGAAACAACAGCATTTCAAACATTAGAGCAAGACTAAAGCAGTCATTGAATTCTCCAACATAACATTCTGCTTTTATGATGAAAAGTTTCTATGTCAACCAACTGATTGAGCTGGAAGTGATACCTGATGCCCTGCAAAAGTTTTGATTGGTCTATTCTCTCCAACTTTGCATACATATATCATATTATCAGTGGAGCATGTTGCAAATGAAACACTGTTCCGCCAATCAACGTCAAGAGTGGGGGCTGAAAATTTGCAGAAAATTATGATTATAAAGAAAGCCATAAAAAAAAAATTATTCACCAAAACGCATAAAAAGGCTAGCTTACCTGAGTGAAATTCAAATTGTTGTTTCCATTCCCCAGTCTTTATGTCCCATACAATAGCAGTTTTATCTACACTTCCACTAAGAAGATAATCCCCCTTCTTGTTCCACTTCAGGGAAAATATTGGACCTTTATGCTTGTTTAGCGTACTCTTCAACTCTCCTAAAGAATCTCAGATGCATGACTTCAATTGACATCATAGAATACAACTTCCGTACTCACTAGTTGATGCATATAGATCATGACAAGAAACACATCTATAAAATAAAACAACAAAAGGCTCACCATCTTTAGTCCATATTCTTGCTTGCCCATCATAGGAACCAGTTGCCAATAATGTACCATCTGCCTGCATAACAAAAATCATGATGGAATATATTAGCTGGATTATAAGATGGATATACCAGTAAAGGAAGACAAAGATCAGGCTTTCAGCCAAATGGTGTGGTACATGTCCCACTAGAGACAGAGTTAACTCTATGAAGAAGCATGGCAAGAAGGCTACCACATTAATCCCCAAGACTCACATTCCAGTCAAGTGTTGTCACATCCTTGCTTTTTTCATTGGTTCTTCCTTTAAAATGCCTCAGCACCACAACATTTACTGGTTCATCATGCATGCAAGAGTTACAAGGTCCATCAGGTATTTTCCAAATTCGAGCCGTTGAATCACCAGATCTGCAATATTTTTTTTTTCCAAAAACTATTAGTTCAATCTCCAAACTTGAAATTGGTCAAGAGGGAGACAGGGAAGCAAGGGGATAAAAGTCAACATTGTTTGCCACGTGCTCACCCTGCATAAGTAGCACCAGAAACTGTGCCAATCACCATACAAAATTATGGATAATTTTAATACCGAACACTTTCATTGCACTACTAATTTATGACAAATCACCTTGCATTGTACACATAAGCCAAGTTCAGTTGGTTGTTCTATGTCCTCTAACCATATCAACATGAAGAAAAAAAAAGATTATCTTGATTCAAAAGAGCATGCCTAAAGGGAGTGGGAGTAGACAATGACAAGAGTGTGTTTTCCTTATGAAGTCATTATACTCACCCGGATGCGAGAAGAGAACCAGATGGATTCCATGCACAAGCAAAAACCTGTTAGGAATGAAATAGCTAATCATTAAGTCACATAATGTGAAATTACATAAGATCAATTAATGATGAGAAGAGCAAACAGATGAGTCCAAACCTCCGATGTATGGCCTTCCAAAATTTTCACATCAGAAGATGGAATTTCATTATGCAGTGAAATGGAACTTTGGGAGATCTCCATGGGCTCAGGCCCTGCATGAAAGAAATACATTCACCCTTATCTGAGATGCTATCAATAATGACTGCTAACTAATGGGAAAACAGTAAATAAGGCATTTGTATTTACCTCCTCGTGCTTTACTTTCTAGATTTTCAACTGTAGTCTTGTCTTCATGATTCTCAGCATGGTTCTGATCTTGGTGTTGTAGTTCTTTCTGTTCACACTTTTCTTGTTCTCTTTCCTTATCTAGCTTCATTTTCTCCACACCTTGTTCATTTTCCCTTTCTTTCTTCTCTTTTTCCAATTCTTGAACGTGCTCCCGAGCATTGTCCTGAATTAAGTCATTTGTTATTTTGTTTGATTCATGCTTATTTTGACGTTGGTTTTCCTTTTTGGCCTTTACTATACTGTGCAGTTCATATGGGTCCTTTGTGATAAGATCAAGAGGCTGGATGAATGAAAAATCCTCATCCATGTCTGCATCGCTCTGGATACCTAACACAAACACCAATCAGCTTAAGGTCCTTAAGTATACATTATACACAACTTAATATCATCAATATCAACACGAGATAACATAAAACCCAATATCACAAAATAAAATTCTTACACCACTCAAGTTTGCTTCCAGCTCAAGATATTGAATTCCCTTCTGTATGAACGTAACAAGAGCACCAGGAGGGACCATGTTTACATCAATTATTGTTTTATCGATTCCTGCTTCATACCCAAATGCAAATGCTGAATGGGTAAAACCTGAAACAAGACAGTAATCAGAATACATGGAAAGAAACATGTAATTTGCAAAATAGTTAAGTTATTAATTACACATAACTTTAGTGGTGCCCACTCTTCGATTTTTTTATTTTTTATTTTTTCAAATAACATGAACGAGCAATGATTATATACAACTTTTTTTATTTCCTAGCACCTAGCTCAAAACTTCGTTTACATTGGTATGAATTCCAATTCACATAATATTCAAGGATAAACCAATACAAGTAACTGATACTTTGAATTCAGATAATATTTAAGTACAGAGGATTTAGCATTCCTAAGAACAAACCGAGGATAATAAATTTGCATTTACCATAATATGAAAGAAGAATGCGAAAGTATATTATAAAATCTGCGAAATTTCCCTTCCAAAATCGCGGTTTTGGGATGATAATACGTACTAAGACATATACATGCTTGTGAAATTAACAATACTTTTTTTTATTTTTCTGTGAAGAGTGATAAAAAGACAAACTAGGAAAGAAAAACCATGTGTAAGAGTTCCTAACATAACACAAAAATCATTATGTAAGAATTTGGGAGGAGTAAAATTTAAAAACAAAAAGGAAGTTGATTAAGAGAAAGAATAACCAGATTCGTGAAGATAACGGAAGACTAAGTAGTTCAACTCAGAGGAAGAGATTGAGATCATAGTGGTGGATCAGTGTAAATTTGTTGAGGTTAAATCTTCACTCTCTCCCAATGAACACTCAACACAAAAATTGTACTTAGGCTCAGAAGAGAGAGAGAGAGAGAGGTAGCGAGGTGGTGGGTTGGGGATCGATTGGGATTGGGATTGTAATCGGGTCGGAACCCGATATCTGAATAGAAAGTCCGATTAGGAATCCTTACCCGAGTCAACAACACTCTTTGGCCCATATGTAATAAGGGTTGGGTTGGGCTGAAATGCTGAATAGCAATGGATTTATCTTTTTAGCCTTTTTCAGTTTTTCGAGAACAATTGATTATTACTTCCATTACACCAAATAAAAAGTGGAGTAAAAGAAAAGAAATGCAAAAATGTAGATGGTGGCACCACCACCGTAGATCTTACTTACAAGGTAATCTGTCACCGTTCAGTGGTCAATTCATTACCTCACAATACACCTTCCCCTCTCTCGATTCAAACGGTTCTCTCATTTAAATCAAAATTAATACCGTGATTATTTGAGTTTGTATATTACTATCAGGTCAAAATATAGATATTTAATTGCGTATTATTTAGAGTAATTGGATGTTTGAACAGTGTATTTAATTTTTTATTCTGAGTAGCCAGTAAAAACAAAATGTTAATTGATAAAAAAGTGTGATATGTACAAGTGAACCATCCTTTTCCTTGCTTACCCTCAAAAAGCTACTAAGGGAGTGTAAGGAAACACTTCTTTAATTCGAAATCCCAAATCTCCCAAAAACGAAAATTAAACAACAACAAAAATGACCGACCCGGAAATCGCACCCGCAACCCCATCGGAGCCGCAGCAAACCTCCCATGACCAACACTCCAACTCCGCCGCCAAGCTTGGCCCCGGCGGCATCTCCTTCAGCATATGGCCACCCACACAGCGCACCCGTGACGCCGTCGTTAACCGCCTAATTGAAACCCTATCCACTCCATCCGTGCTCTCCAAGCGCTACGGCACCATGACTCCCGATGAGGCCTCCGCCGCAGCACGCCAGATCGAGGACGAGGCCTTCGCCGCCGCCGGTGGCTCCGCGGCCTCCGACGACGATGGAATCGAGATCCTTCAGGTGTATTCCAAGGAGATCAGCAAGCGGATGCTCGACACCGTGAAGGCCAGAGCTAACACCGGTGCCGTCGCCGTCGATAACGGTGGAGCTCAGGCCCCTGCCTCCGACGTTGCCCCTCCACCAGCCGCTGAGAGTGCACCAGCTGAGTCTGAAACCTAATCCTTTTGAGGATTATAATATGTTAGGGTTCCTTTGTCGAAGCATTATTATTGCTATATAAAATATTTTAATATTTTCTATTATGATCTATCTGTAGAACTATGTTTCTTTATTGTGCCACCAATCTCTATTATAAATTTTCACTTAGAACATCTCCGGTCCTTTTTGTTGCGCCACTTGTGTACAATATGAGATCCTCCTTAATTTCGTTTTATCATTTCCCTATGTGTGTTGGCACCCTGTTTTCTTCTTTGCTGTGAAATTTGGTGTTTTGTTATGCCACATGTTAATACTCTCGTTCATTTTTTAATTCCTTGTGCTTCTTCATCATTTTTATGATTAGAATCTGTCTTATTATTCCTGCTTTGGTTTAAAGTTTTACATATTCACATGACAAGGGGTTTTGTTTCTATAATTCAGAGTTGCTACTTTAGGCATTTTGGTGAATTTTAGCGATCTTGAATGCATGCTCATGCTTAGTATATTTTGGTTTCAGCAGCTTAAATATTTTATATGATTTTAATTATTGAGTGCTTGGTGAGTATTCTCTTGTTGGCCATTATGGTTTCATGGATTTTGAATGGTCAGAGTGATTTGCAGGGACATTATGCTAATTTTGTGTTTTGATTACACTTTACATTTCAATTATCAGAGTGATCTTGAAAGGGTAGAATGAATTATGAATTAACTTAGTTTATACAATCTTGATTCTTCATCTCGTATATGTCATTTTGTGGTGCGTGCCATTTAAGTGCCTCATATTCCTTATTTGCTGTTTCCTTTTATTAAATCATTTTGGAAACTGATCCAGCTTGGTTAGCTCAAGTGGTTTGACATTTGTTTCTTGTAAGGATTGGAGAATGAATCTTGTGAATAGGAGGCAAAAGAAACTGGAAGAGCTTTACTCTATACTGAAGTTCAATGGGTTTCAGATATTGATGGTTTAAAATAATAGAGAGGAATGTTATATCTGAATCTGATAAACTTAGGGCAGTTTGCTATTCCTTGCTTGGTTTGTAGAGTCTGTGCAGCGGCATTGATTATGTCGGTATAAAACATGATTGGGGGCAATTGAGTTTTGGGATTCTTGGGAATTAAAATTCGAGAGACTCTAGGCCCAGCATTTAGGGTATCTAAGATTCAACTGTCTTTTCTCTCTTGTATACTTTCTCCTCAGAATAATTGTTTCTTTTATCTTTTAGGTTTATTGAAAAATTATTGTATTTTTATATTAATTTTTCAATGAATCTAAAAAGTAAAAGAGATTTGAGAAGTAATGAGTATTATCTTTAACTCAGATGTATAGGATTTGAAAGTAGCTATGTTCTGGGTTTAGTTAATGGGAAGTGTTGGTTTGTCATGGTGTTTAATACCTTGAATTTTGCGGGGTGCTCCTTATGAAATTGAGGTGCTAGGATGGCCACCACATCCAAAGTTATTGGCAAGGAAAAACAGTGATCTGGCCATATATTTT
>NC_029779.3:18102788-18104152 GCF_000817695.3 Arachis duranensis
CTTTGGGTTTGTTTAATGAAAACGTTGTACTCTTGTGCTACTTTCTGTGAGTTTAAATTCTGATGCCTTACCTTATTTCTCAGTCGGTAGTGAGGTACTAGTTCCTGCATGGATTGTGGACTATTATTCTATATTTCTATGTACCTTGTTTAGCATGAGATAATTCTTCAGATTCCTGCATGTCTCGTATAGAGAACATACAATGGCGTCTCTTCCATGTCCATGCTTTTCCTTTGCCCGTTCCCTGCCAGTCTCTCCTCCCCCGTTCATCAAAACATAGCTTTAGGATCATAAATTTAGATTAGATTTTTAATGTCTTTTTGGCCAGACAATTTTTTCCCCCACAGTATTTCTCAATCTAGGATGCTAATGATTAATCCGTGGTGGATCTAAACTTTGTTTATAAGTTTGTATTACTACATATAGGACGAGATTCAATCCTTTGGTATTGGGATAATTACTAGACCAATTCAAATTTGTCAATTTGACAGATTTTAATTTGACAGATTTTAATTGTTTAGGCTTCATAATATTTTTTTTTTTTGGTTTAGTTTGGGAAAGGTAAGATCCGCCCATTCTTGTTTCTGGTCCAAAAACCCGCGATTTAACCATGCGGGCGGACCTCAGATAAATTGCGACGAGTGAATGTCAGCCCATAAATACTTTTTTTGTAGAGAACTGTCGTTGCAACAGATATCAGAAACATTCTTATTTGAACCGGGTAGTATTTTTTAGAATAAAATATATTTTTTCTTCTTAAAATTTAATAAAAATTTTAAAAATATTTTTAAAATTTATTTTATTTTAATTTTGTCTTAAAAATTGTTTATTTGCATCAAATGTATTTTTAGAAACTAATTTTTTTAAAAATTTAGAACTAATTCAGCAATCATTTTACAATTATAATTTTTAAAATAAGCAATTGGATCTTAATTGTCAATTGATACTGCTAAATTGGTTATAAATTTTTTAAAAATTAGTTTTTTTTTTCATAATAACTTTACGGAAATATGAATCTTCTAAAATTATGACGTCTTTGTCATAACATTATATATTATAACATAAAAGATTTATAGAATTAAACTACTTTTACAAAAAGATCGGAAGGTATAAAAGATTCCGTCGACTAAGAAGAACAGGATCTCTGTTGATAAAAAAAATTAAATAATAAATTTTTTAGTTATTATTTTTATGTAAAAGAGTTTAATTTTTTTACTAATAATTGATTTTAACATTCATTATGAAAGAATTTAATGTATATACTTTTATATTTGATTAGGTGTTAAGTCTATTGCTTAACTAAAAATAATTAATTTTTATATTTGTTATTTAAAAATAATATTTTTTTCTTTATATATATATAT
>NC_029779.3:18104203-18111480 GCF_000817695.3 Arachis duranensis
TTGTGTAATTATTTTTGTTTATATTTAATTATAAATTTAATATATTTCTTATAATGTATTTTTTACAATTATCTTTAATAGACAACGAGTTTTTCAACAACAAAAAATTTGTCAATCTTAGTTGGCTCTTAACGAATAAATCAATTGTTTAACATGCTATATAAATTTATTCTGTTAATAAAAAAAATATTGAGAAAGAGATTAGACATTTTCACAAAAATAAAATTTGAAAGCCAAAAAAAATATTTTTTTATTAAAAATCTTGTTATCTTTTAAAATAATTGTCAAAGACGGATTAATTTTTTTTTATTTATAATTAACTATAGTTTCAATTAAAAGTTAGTTGGATCTTACACGATGATCGATCGATAATACAATCATTTGACAAAGTTGAGCATTTCTCTTTTAATAGTTTGTGTATAATCTTAAAAACAAGATTCCTTTCCCTCATCTAAAAATTAGATAATCTTGAGAAATGCTCATTATTTTGCCTAAAATAATAATAATAATGATAATGCAACCCCGATGTTTCAAATTAAATGAAAGTTATTATTAAGAGTAAAGTGATAATTAGATTATTAAAAATTTTGATTTTAGACTAATTAATCTTAAAAAAAAAGTATTAATTTGATTTTTTAGAATAGTTTACTAGACACATAATGTCCATTCATCAATTTATTAACAAAAACTTAACGGTAATGCTTATATGTATTGGTAATTACTGTGACATGTCTATTTATAAAAAAATATCTATGTAGATAATAATTTTTGGAAGAAATTTCATTTGTTTTAATAGAATTGTGATAAATAGAGAGTAGCAGATAAAAAGTATATGAAAATTCAAAAGATAATAAATGTTTCGTTGTCCAAAATTACATCATTTTTTCTGCTCTTGTAATAATATAATGAGACATACACCGCTGTAAATAACGAAATACATAAATAATTTAGTTTCGTTTTGCATTATTCATTGATAGAAAGACATACATGTCTACCGTTTACTCTATTATTAATTTATTATGGCGAACGAAATTAATTAATTTGATTGAATTAACGAAATTTTCGGCAAAGCTTGCTTTAGACGATAAATTAATTTAAAAATATAGAGTTGTAATTAAGGGGAGTCTGAGTCTCCCACCAATACAAGTTTGAGGAACCCCAGTCTCCTTTCATATGTGCTTGTTGGGTAGTGGGTACGAGGAACAGGTGAAGTTAGTTGAGATTTGAGAATCAAATCCATGCTTACAATTTACAAGCGGACGGAATGTCAAGAGAGAGAGAGAGAGAGTTCCGTCTTTGTTTCTTTTTCCAACTCCTTCCACTGCGACATGGCCGGCTACAATTCCTTTGGACTGATGCTCTGCCTCCGATTCGTGTCTACTATTTTCTTCACAGCTTTCACATGCTTCAGCCTCACTGTTTGACCTCCATTTTCATTTGTTATCCCTCATGTTTACTTGATTAATTAGGATTCAACGTTTTATTTGACTATAACTGTTTGTACTGAATAGTTATGCACTTTATTTTCTTATAATAAACTAACAATAAAGAGAACTAATTAAGCCCAACCATGAATGGGGTCTGGTGAGTGGTGACTAGAGAAAGGGGCTACGCTAATTTCCTCAGTAGCCGGAGTTTGAATCTCATCACCTAAAAGAATTTTCCACATTTCGTGTATGACTATAGTTGATGTATCCTCACCAAATTCTACCTTATGGTTTTATTTGTAGTGTTTCTTGTTAAAAAAAAAAAATCATATCGTCTAATTTCATTTTTTGTTTTTTAAAATTATTATGTACACACAAAAAATTAATTATTACATCTGTTACTATATATTTGTACAAAGTGTATTTTATGTTAATAATGAGTTAAATTTTAAAATAATTTTTGAGATTGGTGTCATGCACTAAAATCGTTCTTGAGATTTCTATTACACCAATTACGTTTCTGAGATTGACAAAAGTGTACTATGTTAGTTCCTGACTCATTTTTCATTAACGATATGATGACATTGCTTGATAACGTGGGTTGTTAGTGACACGGGTCACTACATGATTTGGTCACGTATAAAAGTATGATGATGTGGTGACCAGTGACATATGACATACTTATGTGGATGGTTGTGCCACGTGTCACAATACTATTTGACCACGTGTCACAACAATATTTATCCACATATTACCTATTATGTCATCATTGTAGATGCATTAAATTAGTCCCTGACTTTGTATTTAAGTGACTCATTTTAGTCCCTAAAATTGAATGTTGTGCTCACTAGTTTTTTCTCCTTTTTTTTTTTATAAATTCAAAATTTTTAATATTTTTAAATGCATTAATTTCAATTCTATTTTTCACATGTTATTCAAATACAAGTACTTTTATAATTTTTTTTCTTTTGCGGATATCCCTAACCGCCGTCTTGGAGTTAACGTGAAGGCATTTCGAGCGCACTCACTACCATCTCCGACCTCTCCAATCTAAAGAGGTCGGAGATGGTAACGAGGGAGCTAGAAGTGTCTTCAGTTGATAACACATTTACACATAATGAAAACATGTATTTTATAAGAACAAAAAAATGTTATTTTAATTATCAATTTCTTGTTAAAAACACATTTTTTGATGAAAAAATTGTGTCTAATCAATCATATAATTCTTTTTTATAATAATACTTATATATTACAAAATTTATCGATGTTAAATTATTAAAGAAAAAATTGTATAATTAAAACTAAAATCTTAAAATTTGTATGAAAGTACTTGTATTTAAACGATAAAAAAATAAAATTGAAATTAGTGCATCTAAAATATTAAAAATTTTAAATTAAAAAAATGAAAAAAACTGATGAATGGACTAGTTTGGTGCACTACATTTAATTTCAGGGACTAAAATGAGTCACTTAATGCAAAGTGAGAGACTAATTTTGTGCATCTACAATGATGACATAATGAACGACACGTGGACAAATATTGTTGCGACACGTGGCACAAACAGACACGTGGCCAAATAGCATTGTGACACATGGTACAACCATCCACATCAGCATGCCACGTGTCACTGGTCACCACATCATCATACTTTTACACATGGCCAAATCATGGAGTGACACATGTCACTAATAGCCTACGTCATTAAGCCATGCCATCACGTCGTTAATAAAAAATGGGTCAGAGACTAACATGGTACACTTTAGTCAATCTCAGGGACGTAATTCGTGCAGTTGAAATCTCAGGGTTCGATTTTAGTGCACGAAGCCAATCTCAGAGACTATTTTGGAGTTTAACTCGTTAATAATTAATTTAGTAATTAATTTTTTTTGTGTATATATAATATGGTTGCTTATTTTTTAATTTAAAAATAAAAAATCTTAAAAATAATCACAATAAACAAATTTATACCAAACGCAATCTAAAGGAAAAAAATTCTCTGAAGTGACAATGTTAGTAAAGTGATAAAGTAATACTTTAATTATCTTTAAATTTGTAACATTTATTATTATCTTAATTCAATGATAATTAATAGTATACTCTTTTTTTCTGAAATGACAATACAACTTTAAAAGAGTCGAATCTAACCTAAAATTACCAAGCCTGTGTAATATGTTTTTGGATTAACGTTGCATCATCATTAACCACGGAAACAACTGTGTCCACACAAAGCCAATGAATTTAGCAAAAAGTGTTTTTCATTTGGTCTTTTTTATAATTTTTATAATTTTACTTGTTATTAAATCATTCTTTTACATTAATCTATGATAATAATAAAAAATTTTTACACCAGTTCATAAATTTAGCTCAACAAAATTTATCATAATTTAAGTTTTTATATTTTTATTTGTTCTTATTTTATCTTTATTTGTTATCTTATCTTTAATTGTTATTTTATCTTGTTTTATTCTTATTTTTTATAAATAATATTGTATATATATTTAACTTTATCTTTATAATTTTTCAATAAAAAAATACGAAGTACAAAAAGAAAGGACACATCAACAACTTCTTCAAAAATCTCTTTTAGACCTCTCACCAGTCCAGTATTTTTCTCTCATGGCACGTTTAAAAAAGGTTGAAATCCATCCGTAGATTGCAAAATTAGAAACAATTGCTTTTCTAAATAAATAAATAAATAACCAGTCTTTTAAATTAACTTGGACTTTTGCCAAGTTCAAGTACTTATTTTTTTTGTTCTTTAAATACTTCTTCTATTGGTAATACTTTTTTTAAATCGAAATTTATTTTTGAACACTTGGATAATTGATCACAGATCATATTATATCAAATTTGTCTTGATTCATCTCTTATACACAAATTTCTTCTATTATTATTCATTTACTAAATGGCTCTCAAATTATTATTTTTTATAAAGGCATTGTTCAATTTTTACCATCCTTAATTTTTTATGATATTCTTTATTTACCTTATTTCAATTTTAATATTATCTCCATCTCAAAAATTATTTTCATACTCAAATATACAGTTACTTGTTCAACTTCTTTTTGTACGATACAAGCCAATAATTTGAGGACTATTGGTTTAGGTAAAATAAAAAGGAGATTATATGTCCTTGAACACAACTTCACTAATAATCTATTCATTACACATTTTATAGATTCCATCCAATCCTCACCCATTACCCCTTTAAATATATGGTATTTTCGTTTAGGACATCTTTCTAAACAAAGATTTAATCATTTACATAAATATTTTTTTATTTCTATACATTATGATGAGACTTGTGACATTTGTCATCTTTCTAAGAAAAAAAAATATTTTCTCAAAGCTTTAATAAGATTAATGCAAGTTTTGATTTATTACATTTTAATATTTATGATCCGTTTTGATAAAATTCTATTCATAATCAAAAGTACTTTTTAACTATTATTAATAATTTTAGTCGCTTTATATGGGTTGTTTTATTAAAATCGAAAGAAAAAGTGCAAAATCATGTAAAGAATTTTATTCACGATGATTTGGTGGATGATTAAATAAAACCTTAAATGGTGTTTTAAAATTAATTACAAAAGATGAAATTCTATTAAGCAAATAAATAACATGATTAACAACATAAAATAAAAAAGATGAAGGTAAATTAGACTAAAACGTAAGAGTAGGAGTTATATTCAAAATATATTGATACTTGCGTTCTATCTTTTCATTTTGTTGAGGATTTTCAACACAATTAGGTTGATAAATAATGATTTTGAAGCATAAAAATCATGTAAAATGAATTCTGATCCATTATTAGAACGGAATGTTTTGACTTTAGAGTTGAATCGTGTTTAATCCAAGAGGCAAAAAGGCTATGTTTATCGATTTTTAACATAATTTTAAAGAATATATTATTTATGTTTTAAAAGATAAAAATATTAAAATTTTAAAAAATATTATTTTTATGAAATAATCTTACCTTTATTCATTAAAAATATCTAATTTCATACACCTTCTTAAAAATAAGATTCAATTAGTCTTCCTATTGACCCACATCTCATTTCTATTAATCAACTCACTAACCCACCGATTCTTTCTAGTTTCTTCACCTACACATCTCTCATTCTTCCTTTACTCTTCACTAAAACTTCATCAATCCAAGACACATCTCAATTCTCTACATCTAACACAACACCATCAGCCTCCTCCAAATCTTTTTCTCTATCAAGTCTATCATCACCGTCCCTTTCACTAGAGGAGCCCTTTTTTGTCGTTACAACCACCAAATTCGCCGACCACCAACCTATCTTTTTAATTATGTTTGTAATTCTTATCTCACGTGCTAAATTTCTCTTTTTCAATGTGCTTTTATCTAATCTCTTCTATTATATTCCTTTCTTCTATTTTTTCTGCTTATAAAACCTATCTTCTGTCTTTGCAATATGAGGTTGAGCCAAAATATTTCAAGGACGCCAACAATCATTCTAATTAACGTGATGCCATGAAAGATAAACTGGATACTCTCGAGTTGAATAAAATTTGGTGTTTTGTTATTAATTGTCCTACAAATATCAAGTCGGTTATAAATGGGTTGATGAAATTTCTTTCAAAAAAGTTCAAGTTGAATAATGAAACTTCTTTTTATTCATTTTTTTAGACAACTAATTGACATCTTCATTAAATATTTGTCTCTTTTAACTCTTTCATCTTATCTCAATAAATTTGGTGTTTTTAATATTTTTTATCCTTCAACTTATAAAAATATATTAAACCACTCTTTCACATTAACTCATAATAATTAACACGTTTTGAGTAAATTCAGAGAAAAATAAAGAATTGAATATCAATTACTTTAAGTGCAGAGAATCAATAATGTGTTTACAAGACCAAGTACTTTTGTATTATATAGATGCAGAATCATGTACAATAATAATGTGTAATTAAAGTAACGACCTCAACAAATATTGTTTGATCTTGATTTTCTAATTATTGTTATCCTACTTCATTTATATCACTTACAATAATAATAATAAAAATTTCACATCAGTTTATAAATTCAATTTAATAAAATACATAAATTTCACCACAATTTCAGTTTTTACTATTTTATTTATTCTTATCTTTATTTATTATCTTATCTTTATTCATTATCTTATATTTATTTGTTCTCATCTTTCATAAACAATGGTTTTATTACTTTTGTTCATCTTATTTCCAACTCACTAGGCTCTGCCATGTTTGATTTGCGAAAGAAACAAAAGATTGTCAAAATGTTACGTTGATCATTAAGAATTCAAGCGAAGGGAGTTTGTGTTATATACACAAATCTAAAAGTCTAAAACCAAACAGTAGTAGGAAAGGTCAACGCTCTCTGGCTCTGGCTTTGTGTCTTGTGATCCTATTATCTTTGACTTCAAGTAGGGGTGGTGTTTGCTGACACTTGTAATTTGTCTGTACCCTCTATCCCTCTTAACATTCTTTGACATTATTTGCTGAATTCAACAGTAACTCACAAATTGTCAATTCTTGTATTAGCTACTAATAAGAATGTTTTTTGCAAACAAAAAGTAGGTGTACAAGATGAATTAACCTCTTTTTGTATATCCTCAGTTAAACATTATTTTTTTCCCCAAGAACAAAATATTAAATATAGGCCAACACTCGCATACAGATTCAAGTTGTATATAGAATACATATGTATGGATATTCATTGTAAAAAAAAAAAAGAAAAGATAGAAAAAGAGAGACCTATATGATGTTTTCTTTTTTACTCTGTATCTTTTCATATTTACAATATATATAGGAGCAAATACCTAAATATATACTTGTGATATTTATATGACTTCAGTAGT
>NC_029779.3:18111509-18124996 GCF_000817695.3 Arachis duranensis
GGAAAATTTAGGATTACTACTCAAATGGGATTTTGCAACTATAAATATGGCTGCTCATATTTGTAACTCTAATTAGAAGTATTACAATTAATTAGTTTTTACAATGACCAATCTTGAAACTACTACATACATGTATGATGATGAGATCATCACTCTTTAGGACACATTACAAAAAATTAAATACAGTAAAATAATTAAAAGAACCATAAGATCTATGACTCAACGTACAATAACTATATAATAACGTTAAAAAAAATAGTAAGAAGCAAAAAATCCAAGAGAAGAAAAAATAATGAAAGTATACGAATATAGATAGATATGGATGATGATGATGATGATGAGGTAGCTAATTAATTAATGTCCTCTGCCTTTTTTGCTGGGTCCAGAAGCTAGTCTAAAAGCCAAGCTACGATTTGAAGGACGAGTTCTGATGATGCTCAACTTTGAAGAAGAAGAAGAGGCTTCTCCTTTAACCCCTTCACGATTCTCAACTACTTGCGTCTTTAACTCCTCCGATCGAAGAACTCGGCTCTGCACAATGCACAACTGTGATGAGACCACAAGCATTATGATGACCAACACCATCCATATGCTCTTCTTCATCGCCATGTAATAATTTTAATGAGTAATAATATATAATAATAATGTAAAAACTTATGTACGTTCCTTTTATTCTTTAAGCAAAGTGGTGCTTAATTGTATGATTGTGGTTTTCAAGATGTGTTGTATTCTATATACTTGTTTTGGAATTTGCATTGGATGTTGGGTTTATATAGGGGGAAAAAAAAACAGAGCTGAGTGAGGACGGTATAGCGCTTTTGCAAGTGGACCCTTTGAAAATTATATATATACATAATTGACTTTTGTTAATTGTGCCGTTTCTTGACTATACTAATATCTTGATTTCATTTGAACATGCCTTCGTTCTCACTTAGCTTGCTAAGGAACAAGTTCTTATGACTTTGAAAATGATCAAACATGCTGTTAGAATTTGACTTTGATGATTATACTACTTGATCCATCACAGTTCGGTTTTTATTGTGCATTATGAGTCATAATTCAACTTTATTTGTCTTTATTCTAAGTTTGTAACGAACGATCTTAATAACCATTATTCTGACTTAATAACCAATGCTCATAACATCAATTCTATTAATCAACTCTATACCTATAAAAAGCACTTTTTTTATATCTCAACATATATACATACACGTGATAAGTTCTATTTTAAATTTAACATTTTATAATCATAATATTCTTATATCTCTTAAATACTTACTAACTTGAGTGTCGGAATGTCCTTTGTAGATATCCACACTTACTGTGTTCTTTGACGTCCGAGTTATTCTCATTTCATTAAAGAAAACGTCTATTACAACAGCACAATAGACAAATTATACCTGAGAAGTTCATCCACACAAAGAAGTACTCAAATTCTATCGACTATTAAAAATAAAATAAAAAAAACACATGTATATATATAACGCAAAATTTAGAGAAAGTATTTGTTGAACTTTATTAGTAATATAGTCCAGGATCGGAGCTCATGGTATGGCTTTACGTTGAACATGAATATATCAGATTCACACGGCTTTTCTGACTCAGATGCTTGTCTTTAATTTGCAATCTGTTACGCGGTGCATGCTATGTGGCTAAATCTATGTATATGAATTTCAATTTAATTTTTTTTTTAATATTCATGTCACAGACAAACACACTAGTTAACAACCACCAAGAGATGTTACCTTGAAATTTCTGTGTCAGTTAGGAAAAGAGAAGAGTACACGTTTCGTTGAACTGTCACTCTTGTCGCCTTTTTTGTGTTCAAAGACGGTGCAAAGCGCAGTGCCCAATCCTATCAAAACGCAACCGCTTACAAACGAAACGCTAATGTTCGCATCTTACTTCGATCACCGATTCACAGGCCTTACAGCTTGTAGCACCACGGTTTTGGTTTTGGAGTTACTTTTGTGATTATTATAAGACAATACTTTTCCTAACATTAATGATTGACTCATAGTGATAACTACAAATATGAAATTTTAATACTATTTCATATAGGATTCGATAACTCCAGTTTAATCTATTACTCAAAATGAGAATAACTTGATTTTTATTATACATGGATGAATGATAATTCAATTTTATTTATTTTAATTTTAAATTTGTAACTAATAACTTTATTAGTTATCATTATCGACTTAATGACCAAACGGTTAATGTTATTCATCAATCTAATGTATATATAAAGTACTTTCTAACTATCTATAAAGAGAGATTTAATTTTGAGAAGGTATAACAAATTTTATTATAATTGAATGAGAGAGCTAAAAGCAGAGACGGAAAAAAAAATACAGAGAGAAATAAGAGAATAAATTTATTGATTTTATTTCAAAAATAAACTTGGCTCTTACATCTGTAGTTGCAGCTAGATCAGAGTAAGAGTTTTTTAACAAATAACAGTCACTCTAACAAAATTGCTAGATGAGCATAACTACTTGCTAGCGCAGCTAAACGAGAAAACTAACTTCTAATTTTAGTATCTCTGACTTCAACTACTGACATCTCCCTCGCTATTTACTCTCAACAGATCCATCAAGTTTTATAAATTTCATCTCATATCTTATGTTTCTGTATTTTTATTTTTAACATTCTATATTCAAAAAATGATTATACATTTTAATTACATACACTTGAGTGTTAGAAACTTAGAATATCTTTTGTAGATATATTTCCGTTTATTTTAAATTTATCTCCCACCATGATCATTGAAGAGTTTTTGATGAAAAAAACCCTTCAATCAAATTATAGGCTATTTTTTTTTATATGAGGTTGACATGTGAGTTATGCTGAGTTATGGAGTATTGGGGAGATATAGACGGTTGTGATAGCGTTCAATTTTTTTGCAAGGTTTCGAGAACCGGACCGGTCAATCAACTGGTGAGGTCACTGGTTCAATGGTTCACTGGTTCGACCGGGGTTCAACCGGTTTAATTAAATATTAAATAAAATTATTAAACTTAATAAAATTCAATAATTTATAACTTAATAAAATTTAATATTTCACATAATAAATTATCCATTACTTAAGATTAGAGGTTCACAAACAACTTCAAACATCAAAGTTTATAACTAAACAAAAAATAAAACGTACATAATGACAAACCCATAGTGTTCTACATTCAAAAGATACAATTACTAGCAAGTTTTCAGATCGAAAAGCATCAGATCGGCAGATCCAAATCAAACACCAAAGGCAAGAAGCAATAAGAACAAAATGGCAAAAAATAGAAGCAAACAATGGATATATCATGAATTACTCCTATACTCGTCACTGAAGTAAACAGAAGCAACAAAACCCTATTTCTAAACAGATTCATGAAGCAGCACACAGAAGCAGCAAAAAGTACAAATATTCTCAAAGCCACAGAAATTTTGAGATACCATTCAGTACATTATTACAAAAATTGTCAAGCTAATAGATAACAATCTAACAACTATTGGCTATTGATTACAAACACACACAGTAACAAGAAATAACTCTATAAATAAGCACACATAAACACACAGAGAAAAGAAGGATGAGAAATTCCCCAGCTGCCTTCAACGCCCCGGCCTCAATTTGCTTGCAATGATCATCATTCAATCCCAAGTCACCAATAAACGCATCATAATAGAAAGCCAAAAACAGATTGAAGATTCATGAAACAGCAAACAGAAGCAGCAAAAACAGATTGAAAATTCATGAAGCAGCAAAAACAGAGGAACTAGGAAGCATGTTCAAACAGGTCAGGCGAGCTCAGAATTCAGTAGGAACTAGGAAGCATGTTCAAAATCAAGAAGACAAGAAAATTAGTCTTACCGGCGAATGAGAGGCGGGCTCGGCGAGCTGGTCGAGGTTCGGTGACGAGGAGGCGGCCTCAACGCAGTGGTGGTCGCGGCTGCTGTGCAGTGGTTTCGGTGGCTAATGACGAGTGCTGCTGGGTGGCGAGTGGCGACTGAGGAGCGCTGCTGGGTGGCGAATGAGGAGCGCTCTGGAATCTGGTCTCTGGAGCTTGGTGGGCGGTGGCGCTGCTGGCCTTGGTGAATGGTGGGTGAGGGGGGAAGAAAGGGGAGGCTGGGTGCTGGGAGCTTGGGTGTTGTGTTGCTGAGTGTCGAGTGATTAGTGATTAGCAGATTAGGGTTAGGTTCCGCCATTTTTTTTTTTAAAAATAGCCAAAACGACGTCGTTTTGCTTTTGAATTTCCAAACCACCAAACCGCCAAAAAACCGGACGATTCTTTCGGTTCGTCGGTTAACCGCCGGTTCAACCGGTTTTTTAATCGGTTCTTTGCCATTCGGTTTTTGAGGTTACCTGGACCGGCTAAGTAACCGGTTCCCGGTTTTTCCGATTGAACCGGCCGGTCCGGTCCGATTTTTAGAACCATGATTTTTTGTTTTAGTGGGAAGAAATCGGATCGTCCGATTTCATTGCAGAGAGAGAGACACACAAATCAGACGGTCTGATTTGTATGGAGCAGAATTTCGTGAATACTAAAATCGGATCCAAGGTTTTCTGCCAATATACAAAGTGGACTAGAGTTTTCTGCCAATACACAAATCGAATCTAGGATTTTCAGTACCTCCAATCAGACGATCCGATTTGTCTTGCGCAGTCTTCATACCCTGGTGAAACACCATATATCTTCATAACTCTACTATATACCAACCCTCTCTTCATATTAAAATTAAAAATTCCAAATTATAATCCAGAATTACCACTTTATTTTAGTTACATGCTTTATGAAAAAAGTTTTGGACAATAAACTACATCCTGGATGAATGAATTTAAAAACATATTATCAATACCGAGAGAAAAAAAATGCTACTAGGTTAATGACCAAATTAAACCAAGGTTTTTAGCAAAAGGAGAAATTCTTGATTAGAGTTATTTTCAATTTAAAATACAAATTAAACTATTGCCATAACATGTGATTTTTAATTTTTTTTAAATAATTTATTTGTATAAAATTCAATCACATTGCGTAACCAAAAGAGGATCCAGCCAACCTGCGAGTCCTCCATGGCAAGTCTACACGCTTCCGTTGCCTATTAGGAACGCAGTAAAATCTCATCGTCGCAAAGTCATCATCTACGAAAACTCATTGGGTCGGTGCTACCCTCCCTATCTTTCCACCAGTTCGCGCCGAGTCCAACACTGGCTCCAAGACGTGCAGTGCAGTCTCTTCCTTGTCCGTCGGTGGCGGCTGCTCTAACAAGTTAGTTGATATTTAGGATTTTAGTAATCACAGGATATTGCTGATCTGTTTCATATACCAGGTTTAGATATTCATATAAGATGCTTTTTGAATAATGAATGTTACTTTTATGTAATGTTAGACATTTGAATATATGAATTGAACTTAATTTTTTATGATACTGGTTCATTATGTTTTGCTAGAGGGCTCTTATATAGGTTAGTAGTTGTTTTTTTAGTGAATTCGTAATTATGGGATAAAAATAGAGTTATAAGTTTGTTTTTTTTCGGATTAAAATTGGGTTTGAAATATGGTCAATTTAAATTTGAAGCATTAAGATAGTTTTTGGAGTAATTTTTTGGAGTTTGGGAAAAAAATAGATAGTTGTTATCCCCATAATTAAGAGTGATTTTTCGGAGTTCTCAATGAAAAAAAAGTAGTTGTAATCTCTATAACTAAGTGATTTTCTGAATGTGTCTTTCATTTAAACTTGCATAGATGTGTCCATAGTTGTTAGAACCGAATCGGTAATCGAATCAGTCAGGTTATTGGGTTATTGGATCACTGGTTCAACCAGTGAATCATTGGTTGAACCGATTGATTCGGTCCTATATAAATAAAAAATAAAAAAATTTAAAATTTAAAATACATATTTTTACTAACATTTTAAAAATATCAAGCTATTTTAAAATAATATGGAACAAAAACAATAAATATTTTATTATTTTTACTCTATCATAAATATTTTTATTTTGTTTTTATATTAAATAACTATTATTTTTAATATTTAATAATTTATTAATTAAAAAAAATTGACGAACTTAGTCCGTCAAGATATTTATATATATAATATAATTTACATATATATTAATGAATAGTACAATAGCCTAGTGGCTGAAAATGGCACCTCTATTTATGAAGGTAGGGGTTCGAATCTTGTCTCTAGTATTTTGAATAAATTTTCAATTCGTACTGGTTTGGTCGGACCGGTCTTTATCGAATTTGACCGATTTTTAACAGTTTGTTGCTTTACGCGGTCTTAATATCGGACCGAATTAATATAGGATCTGATTCATTAGTTTTTTAGTCAAACCGACTGGTCTGATTTGGTTTTAATAACAACGAATGTGTGAAAAGTTGCATGTGATCATGATTCATTAGTTTTCTAGTCAAACTGACTAGTCCGATTTGGTTTTAATAACAACGAATGTGTGAAAAGTTGCATGTGATCATGGTGAGAGGCATACTGAGCCAGAGAAAACTGAGAGGAGAATGAAAAGTGAAACTTGTAATAATGATGAGTCATATTAATTACAACGCTAACTGCTGATATATATAGTTAGACAATTCTAACTAACTCCTATACAACTTGACACAACTAATTATGGCTAACTAAGGAAGGCAAGTAAAAACGTAACAGACTTAACAAGCTAGCATAAATAGCAATAACTATAGACCACTTATATCATGTAACACCCTCCCGTAAGCTTGGAAGATTGGGCGAGAATATGTCCAATAATCCAAGCTTAGAGTGAGCAATGAGAAAAGGACCAGGTGCTAATGGTTTCGTCAAGATATCAGCAACTTGACTAGTAGTGGAAACTGGCAGTAGATGTAGCAAGCCTTCTTGCAATTTGTCTCGCACAATATGACAATCGGCCTCAATCTGTTTAGTGCGTTCGTGAAAAATTGGGTTAGTGGCAATGTAGATGGCAGAATTGTTGTCACAATAGAGGTTGATAGACTTCATAATAGGTGCTCCCAAATCCTTTAAAACGTAGTTTAGCCACTGAGCCTCTCTAGTTGCAAAAGCAAGGGCCCTATATTCGGCTTCAGATGATGAAGCAGCCACTGCTAGTTGTTTCTTGCTCTTCCAGCTTACAATAGATGGACCAAGATAAAAGCAGTATGCAGAGGTAGATCTCCTAGAATCAGGACAGCCTGCCCAATAGGAATCTGAAAACCCTGTGAGATTAAGGTCTGAATTCACAGAAAAGAAGAGCCCCATAGCTGGTGACCCTTTAATGTATCTCAACACCCTATGTGCAGCTTTCATATGTTCAGTGGTGGGAGATTCCAAAAATTGATTGAGTTTTCCTATTGCATAGCTTATATCTGGCCGGGTGTTAGAAAGATAGAGTAACTTTCCAATGATTCTTCTGTATTAAGTAGAATCAGCTAGCAAGTCTCCATCACTCTTTCTTAGCTTAGCTCCATAGTCAATGGGAGTAGAGGCAGGTTTACAATGTTTAAAACTGGTATCCTTGAGCAAGTCCAAAACATATTTTTGTTGATACAATGCAATACCTTTCTCAGATCTTGCTATTTCTAACCCAAGAAAGTACTTAAGGTCTCCTATATCCTTGATTCGAAATCTATCATGCAATACATTTTTCACAACTTCAATTTCGTTCAAATCATCCCCCGCTAACACCAAATCATCAACATACACCTATATGGCAGTGAAACCATTCGATGTAGTCTTTGTAAACAAACTATAATCAGACTTACATTGAGTGAAGTTTAGCTTAGTGAGCATGATTTGAGCTTGCAATTCCATTGTCTACTGGCCTACTTTAACCCATATAGAGACTTCTCTAGTTTACACACTTGACCTGGTGCAGCATCCAATCCTTGAGGCACCCGCATGTATACCTCTTCATCAAGTTCACCATGCAAAAAAGCGGTGTTGACATCTATCTGTTTGAGATGCCAGCCTCTTACAGCAACAACAGCCAAAACTATCCTCAGAGTTCCCAATTTAACAACCGGGCTAAAAGTATCTTTGTAGTCAACCCCAAGAACTTGAGTGAAACCCTTAGCTACCAAACGCGCCTTGTGCCTCTCAATACTCCCATCCGGGTGGTATTTCACCTTGAACACCCATTTGCAACCTGTGCCTTCTTACCAGGTGGTAAAGAAGTTACCTCCAAGTTTTGTTTTCATCCAGGGCTTGCAATTCAGCTTTAATAGCTTCCTGCTAGCAGGGTTGAAAGACTTCATCTTCATAGCGTTTAGGCTCCACATTTTGGATGGCAAGAGAATATGAGAGATGCATTGGAGAAAGTTTTTCATATGATAGAAAATCTGAGATCGGGTATCGCTGAAACAAAGTTGGCTTCTAGATTGAGCACTATTGATAGTTTTGCATTCATAATCTTTCAAATATGCAGGAGGTTTTGAGATTCTAGTGGACCTTCTTATCACAGCATTGTCAGGCAATGTAATTTCTTGTGTGGGTAGGTTTAGATTATTTCCTTCATTGTCTATAGATGATGCAGAATCAAAATGATCATGAATGTTAGGAGAATTTATCAAATCATCAGAATCATTGGACTCATGCAAAACATGATTTTGTTCCAAATTGTCACTATGCCATGATGCACGTGGACCTAACTGGGAATTGTTAGTGCTAGAGTGAATATTGCTATTATTATTTGTGCCCAGAACCTGAATTTGTGTGCCCTCTAAAAAACTGTAATCAAAGTTACCATGAGACATGTGTGCATTATGATGATCAGGTGTGGTATGTTGTGTGACCTCAGAGATGTGAATATTTTGTGAATTTTTATAAGGAAAATAGTTTTCATAAAATTGTACATCTCTGGACATGAAGATCTCTCTATTTTGTAAATCAAACAATAAGTAGCCTTTTGTTCCCTCCCTAAATCCAAGGTGTAAGCATTGTCTTGCTCTCGGATCTAGCTTAGCTCTATGCCGAGTGAGACTAGTCGCATATACCAAACAGCCGAAAACTTTGATGTTGGACAAGTCGGGTAAGGATTTGTGAAGAATTTGGTAAGGAGAGTGGTTGTTTAGAAGGGTGGAGGGAATCCTATTTATCAAGTATACTGCGTGTCCAACACCATAGCTCCAAAAACTTTTTGGCAGATGCGCATGTATCATGATGGTTCTTGCCACGGCCAAGATGTGTTGATGCTTACGCTCAACAATACCATTTTGTTGTGGTGTCTCAACACATGTTCTTTGATGAATAATTCCAGATGAATCATAGAAGAAATTCATTAAAAACTCAGGGCCATTGTCTGTTCTAATTATTTTGACAACTGCATCAAATTGAGTTTTAGCAAAAACAACAAAATTTTTAACCAGCTGTGATGCCTCGGCCTTACTTTTCATGAAGAGAGTCCAGGTAAATCTGGAATTATCATCTACGATGGTCAAAAAATATCTTTTTTTAGTAAATGAGGGAATAGAAACTGGTCCCCAAATGTCTATATGTATGAGCTCAAATACATTTGTTGTAATAGTAGAGCTGAGGGAAAATGGTAAGCATTTTTGCTTTCCTACATGGCATGAGTGACATGGCTCATGACTTATTTTACAATCAATGAAGTCAAATTGTTCTTTCAATACAACTAACCTATCATGTGATGGATGACCTAATCTATCATGCCATAATTTTTCTTGAGTATTTTCTTTGGGAGCTTGCTGATTACTGCCTTTAGAAAATGCTGTGATATGAGGAAGTTGTTTGATCTCTTTGAGCAAAATGTATAAACCATCAACATTGCTAGCTGCACCAATCATCTTCAAAGTGTACAGATCCTGTATTTCACAATTTTCATCAGTAAAACTCATTTTTTACAATGTAATGATGCAGTCAATTTTGAAACTGAGAGAAGTTTAAAATTGAAAGATGGAATGAACAATGCATTTGTCAAATATAAATTGTCAGAAAATACAATGGTCCCTATTATACAGCTAGTAGTAAGTGCACCATTTGGTAATCTGACAATTATGGGATCAATTTTAAAATAATTTTGAAAATCTGCCAAGTTATATGATACATGGTCTGTTGCACCGGTATCTATAACCCATGACTTGTGTTTTTGAGTGCAAACATTTATAGCCTTGATGTTGGATTTAAAATTCAAGACATGTACCATTTTCCATTGATGAGGTAAATGAGAATTTTTGGTTGAAATCTGGCTAATGCTATGAACATGATTCACGTCTTGCCTACTAAGTAGTGCCAAAATTGCTTCTCTCTGCTCTGGTGTGAAATCAGTGCTTGTGGTGTCACTTCTAGCCATCTGATGTTGTTCACTGAGATTTTCATTGTCACCCTCAGTGTTATCAATTGCTATCATGCAATTTAGGACAGGTGAAGTTGAATTGTTGTAGCTATGATTATCAAATCGTTGCTTGTAATTAGGTGGATAGCCATGCTTCTTGTAACAACTATCTACTATGTGTCCAGTTTTGTTGCAAAAAGAACAATGCAGCTTGCTTCGGCCTCCTTGTCCTCTCTCGGCTTGAGACATACCTCCTCTACCTCTTCCTCTCCCTATGCCTTGAAAAAATCCTGCAGTGTTTGAGGAAAAAGCAGCACTAGCCAAGATTTTGATGTCCGAGGTAGTGTCCAAGCCAAAGAGCTCTCTCTCTTGTTGAGTAATCATGGATAAAATCTTGTTCACACTTGGCAGTTCTTCCAACATGATTTGTGACTTGACATTGGAGTATTGTTCACCTAGTCTCCTAAGAAACTTTGTAACTCTATCTTCTTCCCTTTGCATTATGATAATTTCCAGTCCACAATCACACTTCATCTCACATGCACACATTGAAATCGGTCTAAAATTATCAAGCTCCTCCCATATAGTTTTGAGCTTGGCAAAATATGCAGTAACAGTAAGGTCACCTTGTTTAAGGGCATACAATTCCTCATTTAGTTCAGCAACTCTAAAACAATCACCTTGGTAATATCTATGGTTTAAATTATTCCATAATTCATATGCTATGTTGGTCTAAAGAACACTTTGAAAAATATCTGGACTAAGTGAGAGATTTATCCAAGCCACTAGATATGTATTACATCTCTCCCATGTCTCAAAAATCGAGTTTGTGCTCTCAGGTTTCTTGATGCTACCATCAATAAACTTGATTTTGTTCTTAGACTTTAGAGCCCTTTCCATAGCCCTACTCCAAGCACCATAATTTGCACCATTGAGAGTGACATTAGTGATAAGTATACCTGGATTTTCAGAAGGAAGAATGAAATAAGGACTAGCAGGATCTTGACTTGGATTCGACTGCTTGTTGATGTGGCCTTGAATCTGTGCAACTTGATTGAAGAACGCTGTGAATTGCCGCATGTCCATGGTAGGATTGAAGCCTCTCGATTCGGGACTTGAATTTGGATTTGCATCCATAATCGATGAACCTGATGATTAGATTCGGAGCCTTCCTCTGTTGATCTCGTTGATCGGAAACTCGTCACTTCACACTGGAGAAACGATTAAGATCGCAAAGTGACCGAGCTCTCATCAAACTCTGTCGTGTGAGTTCAAGAGAGGAGAAAAAGAATCAAAGATGAGAAAGAAAGGAATTTTGAGAAGAACGAAGAAAGAATTAAGGAATATTGGCGAAGAACTTGATGAATTAGAGAAATCAAGAACATTGAATCTGTTTCAACTTCGAAGTTGGACCCATCACTACTTCTTCGATCACAACGATTGCTTGTGAATCAAAGAACAAGCTACTCTCTCCTCAGTCAGAATTCTTATGCTCCTCGATCCACGCTCACCACACCATGTGAAAAATTGCGTGTGATCATGGTGAGAGGCATACTGAGCCAGAAAAAACTGAGAGGAAAATGAAAAGTGAAACTTGCAATAATGATGAGTCACACTAATTATAACAACGCTAACTGCTGATATATATAGTTAGACAATTCTAACTAACTCCTATACAACTTGACACAATTAATTATGATTAATTAAGGAAGGCAAGTAAAAATGTAACAGACTTAACAAGCTAGTATAAATAACAATTACTATAGACCACTTGTATCATGTAACATAATGTATCTTCTAATTAAAGTTGAATTACTAAATATAATTAATTTGATTTAATTTTTCATGATTTTTATTTGATTAATAGAGGTTGTTATTGAATGACTTATATTTTCTTATCTTTATACCTTGAATTTAGTTGATGCTTCCTTGGTGGTTTGGGAGTTTTTGAAAAACGAAAAGTTGAAAGTTAGATTATTTTTCTATTGAATTGGAATTGGTTTATAATTTAGTGATTATTGAATTCTTTATCATTAAAAAATTAGTTGATTTGAGTTATCTATCTATATTTTTTTCAAATAAATATATGTAATCACCTTCGTGTTCATCATGTGTATAGCCACTTGAACAAAAACTAAAGCATCTGGCTTAAAGTGCAACTTGACAAGATATGCTGGGCTGAAGATTTAAGATGTTCACGGAGCAAATGAAATCTTAGATCCCAAATATCTAATTTAGGTACATTCTGTTTAAACTTCAAAATATATTACTATTTTATTTTCAATTATCGTATGTACGCGCATCCCCCAATAATTAACCAATTTGCATCTTTCTACCTTGCCTAACTCATGCTAAATATCAAGATCAATTACTTGTGTGTGTATCAAAAATGTTACGACGGCTGAATTGCAATTATATTTTTCTAAAACTATCCATAACATTTCTCTATTTTGAATTTTTGATACATCCTTTCATAACAGATTAACAGCACCACTCATATAAAGATAGCAAAATTAATCTTTTTAAAGTTGTTTATTTGATCACAATAAAAAAATCATACTCTAGAAAAATAGATTAATAATACAAATATAAATCATGAGTAAAATTAAATATCTAAGAGATGAAACAATTATATTAATGATTCTAACCAATATTAATTCAAACGATACTGAATTTCTTAAATCAATATAAAATATATTTTTTAAAATCTTCAATTTCACAATAAAATTTATTCAAATAATTTAAAAATAAATAAAAATTATTAGACTAAAAATAGAATAATTATCCATAAAAATTGGTATATTAGAATATTTATATTCAAAAATCAAATAAAAAATTATTAAAAGAATTATAAAAATTATAAATAAAAACTCAACTCGTAAAAAATTATTAAATTTGTAAAATAAAAAAGATCAAAATAATAATAAAATAAAAATAAAAAAATAATATTATAAAATTTATAAAAGAAAACAAACCTTTAATAAATTTTTTGTTAAAAATTTAAATTTTAAATAAATTATTGAAAGTATTTGTCTGAATCTCCGCTGGTGTATGAAAAATTAACACTTTTAGCATGAATTTGCGTTCGCATACATACTATATTTAATCGCTTTTTAATTTTACTATGAATAAGATAATGGTGTAAGACAATATATGAAGAAGCAACATGCTTTAAAAATATATATATATAATAATCAATTCAGACCATTCA
>NC_029779.3:18125251-18139326 GCF_000817695.3 Arachis duranensis
AAAAAAAAAAGAGCCATATTTAACTCGTTGAATGATTAGTTACACACTTAATGATTTATAGGTTTGTGGGGAATAATAATACAAAAATTAATCAATAATCAGTGAATAAAAAATGTCCGAATCCAAATATTTAAAAACTTTATATCTAAAATCTAAGAATTAAAGAATTATAAATTTATAATCCCGGCCCTACTCAAATGTTATCTATTATTGATTTTCTTTCCTATCTTCACCAGAAGGTATATTCAAAATCATAATTGTAGATGCCAGTGAGTACTCCATGTGAGACAATCTCGTGTGTGTCGTTTTTAATGTTATGTCTATTATTGCTAATGCCCTTGCGAGCCATGAAGTTGACAAAATAAAAGGATGCCGTAGTTTATGCATTTTAATTTGCAACCATGTTTTCTTTATACTAAAAATAAACTTTCACATATATTTTATATATGTTAAAATATATAATATATTTTGAAAATAAATTAAATACTATACGTATTTATATATAGATACATAGTGTATAATTTATATAAGAACTAACATTTAATGGCCTAATTTTTTTATTTATATATAAAAGTGAGATGAGTGATACTTAAATATTATATTTTTTATGTTTTTTAATATAGAAGATATATAAATGGTTCCATTTTTGTATTTTAAATTCTTTAATTTTTTTGAAATAGAAATCAGACGATCTGATTTCAGATATTAAAGAGTCCAATTTTTGTATCCCAAACATCAAATAATCCGATTTTTATACCTCCCTTTTATCCCAAATTAAACAATATCACATTTGAAATTAACACCTAATAGTCCATAATTTTAAAAAAATATTATTATCAACTCAATATCAAAACTAAAAAATAAATTTATATGCACATAACATTTTTTTAGCCTGCTAGGAAGACAATGGAATATTTGTAAGATGTGTACAATGGGTTATATGAGTTACAAAATGAACATCACCCATAATATTCATCGGTACTAGGGATAATAAACATCTCATGTCATAAAACTCGCAAAAGCTTAAGCTGATTTTGGGATTCACATACTATGTCATGATACCACTCATCCCAGAAACTTATGCTGACGGAAAAAGGTAATACTAATGGTTATATTTCTAATACTCCTTAAATCTCCATTGTACACATTATACAAATATTCCATTGGCTCGTGTACTTTCTTTTTTTTTTTAATTTGTTGCTTATAACAAAGAAGTTGATGAAATGTCAACACCATAATATGATTCTTCAAATTCTTATATACAGGAACAAAAAATGCTATACATATTCCAAATTGCAGTACATGTGATCTCGTGAGCTTCATTCTTCTTCTTCTTCGTATATAATAACCAACCAGCAATTACTTTATTAGTTAGACTTGGTCTTCTGGCGTGTAACATTGTATACTGCCAAATCAAAAAATGAGGAAACTGCCAAAATCTTAAATTAGAAAAGAGGTTCTGCAATATTCCAAATTGATATTTTATTATTGCACACATACATACACCAATTATTATTTGATGATCACTATCTAAGAGGCGGTTGGGAAGAATATGTGTTGTGTTTCCATTTAATCGGGAAACTTAGAAAATCCCAGGAGCCGTACCTAACTTAAGTGGATCTTTCAAAATTGGCACTATTAAAAATGTCAATATGCATGTCAACATGGTAGATTGGTAGTTCAATTAGTAGTTTAATTTCTTTATTAAGTGTCTCGAATTAACGATTCACACACAACTCGATCACTCCTTTATATATCTTCTCCCATTTGTTGTGAGATGAGATTTTGTGGGGCCAAAAGCACGGGCCATGAATCTCTACCAATTAGAATTTACATTTTTTGTTTCGAAATATTTAATATTATCTAATTCTGTTTGTTCACCTGTAAGGTGTAAGAATGTTTATATATATATACCTTTCCTTTTGGTCTTGAAATATGTATGATTATGAATGTATGAAGGAACGATGAAAAGGTACTATCCTAGTAGTAGTGTGGTCTTGTTCACATGGCAAATTATTGTGTTAGTCTTGATGGTATTGTTGTTATGCATTTCATCATGGCACGTGGAAGGCTCGAGGCTTATACCACATTCTTCGTTGCCCTTCAATGGCTTCATGGTGGCTCATCAAGCATACTCTGGTCCTAGTCGAGCAGGAAGGGGTCATCAAATTATTACATAGAAGATCACATTTCATCTTCCTTCTGTTATCCATCTTATCTTATGTAGCTATTGTTTATGGTTGTTGGTCAAACTTCCCCTGTACTTTCTCATTTCATATTTATCATTCTTCATCACACAGCACCCACCCATCTGTATGTAACTATGCATAAAACTGGGAACATATACATTCAATGGAATTTTATGTTATTCAATTTTGAAGAGTAATACCTACACGGCTACACACTTTCAAATTTGATGTTGGATTGAATTGGATTATATTTTAGGTTTATATAATATTCAGAAAGTTTACCGACCAATACTTTTATTAAAATCTTGACAACACTTAACCAACAAAAGAGAAGTGAGTAATCCTTTTTTTTTTAATAAGTGAGTTCAACACAATAAAGTGGAGCTATAGAAATAAAAAATTCAGACAACAAACACAACAAAAACAATCTGAACACGATTCCTATTGTTATTTTTTGTATTGCCATCAACAACAAAAGGGATCTGTACTACTCCACTCTTTATAATTGGTCAAAAATTTGTGAAACACTTCTTGTACACCGGCTTCTTTGTTATTAAATATACGCATTCCTCTCAAGCCAAACATTATTCCATATAATTGCAAAAAAATATATGAGTCACTTGTTACGCTCCTCTTTCTTGTTAATGACACATGTTCAATTCTCAAAGCGTTCTTTCAGTGAATCTGAAACAGTCCACAAATTCCTAAATTCAGAAAGCCATTGAGACCATTAGATATAATCTCACACCATTAAAAACACCAATAATAACTAATTGATAGCTACAAATCACAAAACTTGCTAGCTCTTAGCACTGCTCTTTAGACTTTTAAAAGTTATAAAAATATGTCATTTCTGTAAAAATTACACTTTCCGATCTTAATTGAATAAAAAAGATTTCTTGATAATTTGAAGGAATATAGTTGCAACTCGATGAAATTGATACGAAATATAATTTCCAGCACCCATTGTCATTGAATAATAAATTACCTTCGTGCATTTATTATCAACGAAGCGTTTGTAGTCCAACGGTTAGGATCATTGCCTTCCAAGCAATAGACCCGGGTTCGACTCCCGGCAAACGCATTTCTTTTTTACTTTTAAATATCCAACAGCAGTGAGCTTCGAAATGGAATTTTCTTTGTTAATGAAATTTCCTACTCATTTTTTAATAGGTTTAATTATTAAGTTTAGGGACCAGCAATTTTATTAAATTCTATCCGCATGTAATCAGTAAAAAAAGTGAACCATTGGATGAAATTTCACATCAATCTCACACCATTAAAATCATCATTGATAGTTATTTGATGGCTATAAGTCACAAAAGTTACTAGCCTCTTAGCATTTCTCATTCTATTAATCTTTATATTTTTACAAAAATTATAGTTAAATTTTTTTAATTAAATCTTTAAACTATTTTTAATTTGTAATTAGATCTTCATTATAATACTAACAAATGTTAGAATTAACAAAATATTTTTTATAAATTAAAAATATACATAATTAAAAATTTAATTAAATCTTTGATTATATATTTTTAAAAAAATATTAAGTTAATTTTAATATTTTTAATATAAAAATAACTTAATTATAAAATTAAAAATAACATAAAAATTTAATTAATATATATATATATAACTAAAAAACGAACTGAATAATTAACTTTTTTTTCCTTTTTGGACGGGAACTGTTAACTGTAATTGTTGGCACAAAATCATGATTAACATCAGCTTACGTGATTACAAAATGGGCCTCGTATTTTCATAGGCCTAGAATTGAAACCCACTCAAGTTAGAGAGTCCCCGGCTATTGTCATCAATCATTGCTAATATTAATACCTTTTGATTAGTTTGTCAAAACAAAAAGAAAAATTGTTGTTTGATGCTGACTCCGTTAATCACTGATGACTGAACTGTACAGACTGTGTATTAACGATTTGAGAAGATCTAGGGAACAAGTTGCACTATGGCAGGTTTCAAAAGCCCCAATTTTACTTTACGCATTTTTAATAAAGCAGGGAATATTAGACAAATAGATGAGGGAATCGTATAAAGATTCAGCAGAAGTTAATGGGGTAATGCGGATAAGGAAATGCCAAAGAGGTCGTTTTCCAAAGCGATTCTCCAAATATTGCTTCCAACTTTTGTAGCAAACCATTGTAGGCACATTACTACCAACGTGGAGTCGTCCTAACCCCACAATTTTGCCATTAAATTTTGTTTAGTGCGTCAAAAAATATGGTGCTGGGAAAATAAGGGCACCAAAATGAGTAAAGTGTTAATGTAACTATTGAGTTTCATCTGAATGACCATGATTTTTTTTCCACTAAAAAATAAACAGCCTCAAACTAGGAAAACATGTTTCAAAAGAATCACTCTTAATTTGATAATTGTATTGTCATCATCAATTAAAAAGTTCACCACTAAGGGTGTGTTTGGGGTTTATGTTGGAGAATAAAAAAACTCGTTTGAACGTCTTGAACGCCACATTGTTATGTTTGGCAATTTTTTGAAACTCCTAACCCAGGATTGCTTTCACCTGTGAACGTACGTTCACGAGAAGCTAAAAATTCAAGCTTCTGCATTCACGTTGGAAAAATTAATGACCGTTGAAAGAGTTAGGTAACAAATTTATTTCATATCTACCAACTGTACCCTTCTTTCTTCTATAAAAAGGATGCCCATAACCACATAATTTCACACAGTAGTAGTTCTTTCTATGTTCTTCGTTACAAAATTTTTTTTTATCAAACTCTTTCAGATTTGTTTCCATCATTGCCAAGGTAAAGATTTTAATTTTCTTTTTAATATTTTTAGTTCTTTCTTTCATATTTTAATTTTTATGTTTTTTATTGTATTTGTTATTTATATGATAAATATTTTTCATATTATTTTTTTAGTGTTCTGATGTTATTTTTTTAATTTTCTATTGTTATATTTTTATTTTTTTATTTATATGACAACTATTGTTGATATAAATTTTATTTTTATTAATTTTTATTATGTTTTGTTTATATAATTATTTTTTCTATCCTTTATTGTACTATATTTATGTTATGTATAAAATATTTTATTTTTTTATTTGATTATATTCATATAAATTTTATTTACTTTTATTATAATTTTTTTGTTCATATGATATATATTGTTGGTTGTAATTATTATATACTATGTTTGTATAATTTTTTTTGTTTTTGTTTTTTATTTTTATTGTACTTTATTTGTTTTTATTATATAGTAACTATAACTAACAAAAGAATCATAAATAATAAAAATTTATAATCCAAAATATACTAAATTAAAGAGTACTCACGGAACTAAAATAAATTATCCAAAATATATTAAATTAAAGAGTACTCATGGAACTAAAATAAATTATAAAATCTTTTCTTTTTGTTTAATATTATACAATGTATAGTACTTTCTTTTATATTTTTATTTCTTATTATTTTTTAGTTCATATGAATTTTTTTATCCTTTACTGTTCTTTATGTTTAATATGTAAGGTGTCTTTTTTATTTTTATTTGACTTTGTTCTTCTTTATTTTTTACTTATTTTTATCATTGACCTTTTTTATATTATTTTTCAGTGTTGTAATCTCTCATCTCTTAGGTATGTAATTAATTTTTTTATGGTATTTTTTTATTTCTTGCTCATATAAATTTTATTTTTCTTTTTTTTATGCCCTGTGTTTATATTGTTGGTTGTATATGATATATATTGTTGATATATATTGTTCATATAAATTTTATTTTTCTTCTTTTTTATTATATTTCTTTTATTCATATGATATATATTGTTGGTTTTATAAAATTTTTATCGTTTTTTATTTACATGAATTCTCATTTTATATTTTATTATACTTTATTTTTGTTTTGGCTGAAATTTTTTATTTTTTATTCGACTATGTAAAATTTATAATTATAATTTCATATATTATATTTTATTGTAACTTTTTTTATAGTATAGATTAATTGATCCCATTAAAAAAGACAAACTAAATAAAAAATATTCATAAGTATTAATAAAATTATGAATGTTGGATGTCAAAAAAGTCTTATAAGAATAAAATTATTGAGAGTATGGTAGAAAAAGGTAACATGAATTTGTCCATAAATTTTTTTTCTTCTGATTTTCATGCAAAACTAATTTAGTTATTATTGTACTCCATTTTAATTTGTCCATGAATTTTTTGTTATGCTAGGATAAGACAATTGAAAATTTTATCCTTGTATGTTGATCGGATCTTTCGTGGATGGTGACATGATGACAAGTCATCTTAGCCTAGTTTCACTAGTCATTTTCCTTTGTTTTCAATAGGTTTTATGCACTTTTTTAAGCCATAAGTAAGCCAATTGGGTTGAAATTCATGTTTCCTTTGATTCAATCAACCATGGATAAATTGATGCATTTTCATGAGTTTTTGTGCCATAATTGCTCATATGACAAGAAGAAGAATAACTCTCATGATTATGGCATAGCTTTGATACAATTGTTGATTGATGACAGGAGGAATAAAGCTTGGAAGAAGGTTGCAAGAATGAGCTTGAAAAGAGGGATCAACGTTTGAGCTAACGTTTGCTTCAAATGTTAACTCAAACGTTGAAAAGAAGATGAAGAATACCCTGGAAGGAGCCAACGTTTGCGCCAACGTTTGCCTCAAACGTTGAGGCAAACGTTGGCTGAAGAAGAAACAGGGGAAGGAGCCAACGTTTGCGCCAACGTTTGCCTCAAACGTGAGGTCAAACGTTGGCGCCAAAAAGATAAGAAAGAGCACTCCTGGGCACGGCAACGTTTGAGCCAACGTTTGCCTCAAACGTGAGGTCAAACGTTGGCTACATCTTGGCAAGGAAGAGCATGGCAAAGCACCCCTGATTGATGGTTTAGTTGAGCCACGTTTGCGCCAACGTTGGCCAAAAAGGGAGCCTAGGAAGACCCACGTTTGAGCTCACGTTTGACCTCAAACATTAGCTCAAACGTGGATGACAGCAAATGGGCTATCTGCATAATGCTTCAACAAGGGACGTTTGAGTCAACGTTTGCCTCAAACGTTGACTCAAACATGAATGGTTCATGGCCCGGTTCACAAGTGGACTTCTTCCCAACATCAAGAGCAATCAACGGAGGCCACTATCAACCCAATTCCATCAAGACTAAAGGCCCAATTCAAGGCTTAATGATCATTTGAAGAAAGTGTATAAATAGCTTAGGATTTGAAGTTTTAAGAGAGCTTTCCTTTTAGAATTTTTAATACTTACAGTAGAGAGCTCATCTTTACATTTGAGTTATTGCTTTTAGAATTTGAGAGTTCCTGAGAAGGAGAATTGAATTCTCTTCCTCTGGGTTATTTTTGCTCTCTTTTCTACATACTTTGTTTGAGTCTTGGGTTGAAGAATTGAGGAAATTCTGTCTCAATCTCACCCTGAGATCTCTCTGTCTCACTTTACCGCAACTTTTGGAAATTGAATTTGGTTTTGTTTCTTCTACTATTTGATCTTTAATCTTCTTGCAATTGATTTCTGAATTTGGATCTAGGAAGGCATTGAGATCTAGACTTAGTTATCTAGTCTCTTGGGTCTTGAGATCTGAAGTTTTCATTTTAATTTCTCTATTGAATGCGTCTTCAAGTTCATTTACATTTCCAGTTGAGATCCGGTTCATTTTAATTCCTCTTCTACTTTTCTGTCTATTGCAATTTACTTTTCCTTGTCTAATTTCTGCAAATCCACTTCCCGATTCCCTTTATAATTCAAGCCATTTACATTTCTTGCACTTTAAGATTTTGCAATTTACATTTCTTGCGTTCTAAGTTTCTTCCATTTAATTTCTCGTTCTTTAAGATTCAGCACTTTAATTTCAGTTCCCTTTAATTTCCTGCAAATTCACCCTTCCCATTTAATTTTACTGCAATTTAGTTTCTGCAAATTACAAACCAATCAACCAACATTTGATTTGCTTGACTAAATCAACCACTAAACTAAAATTGCTCAATCTTTCAATCCCTGTGGGATCGACCTCACTCATGTGAGTTATTATTACTTGATGCGACCCGGTACACTTGCCGGTGAGTTTTGTGTCGGATCGTTTTCCGCACATCATGACACTAAGACGGAGAACACAGTGGGTTACGGGAGAAGCTGCACGGCCGGCGATGGGTGGACAGCGAGGTTGATCACACGTTCTCGAAGATGTGGGTGGTGTCCGCTGAAGAATTGGCGGCAGCGGCTGGCGTCCGAGCGGCAGTGGGCTGCGGAGGAGGCTACACAGCCGGCGATGGGTGGGTAGAGCGTTGGCTGAGGACTGGGCGGCGTCTGACCGGAGAGCAGAAAAGTGAAGCAACGGCGGGGTTACTCTGCAGACCGAAGTTTGCGAATAGAAGAGGGAGGTTAAATTTCAAATCCTTATTATTAATTAATTGGTGTAATGGGTGTAACTGATTTGGTTTAATTTAAAATCCTTACTTTTTAATTTTTAAAATTTGAAATTATTAATTAATTAATAAAAAAATTATTTTATTTTCTTTTTTTATTCTATTGTTCACATTGTTTACCTCTCTTATTATCTTTCTATACTTTTTCTTATTTTAAAATAATTATTTTGTACTCAATTCTAATTTTTGGATTAAATTATTCTTAATAAAATAAAATAAAAACTCTCCCCTAAAATACTACTTTAAATTACAAGAGGTTTAAAAATGTAAAAATTTTTTACGGTATCCTCCAACGGTACAATCCAAGAAGTCAATGACTAATTTGTTGCGGTATTGAGTTCTATTTAAAAGCACGAATTTAAACTCTCAACACTCATTTAAACGGACTAGTGAAATAACCACTAGACAAACCCAATTTAATTTAAAAAGATAACTTTGAGTAAGAAAAACAAACAACATCAAGGGTACGAGGCCTCCGAGTGGCTCTGCTTCTTTGTTTTTATTTTTGTTTTTTATTTTTATTTTATAACTATTTTTATCAGAAACAACTCATCCAAAAGTTGAGAGTAAAAAAATATTATTTTAAAATTAATCGTAACATTATGAATAATTTTAGAAATAAATTTATATGAAAAATAATTCTAATTTTAGACAAATTTGAAAAACCAAACCATTATTTACCGAGTTGAAACCCATTTTGCTCCCTGAAATTTTTGACTCGCCTTAATTTCGACCCCCAAATTTATAGTTACCCAATTAAAACCCTCAAATATTGAATCGCGCCCCACGTTTGTCCTTGGCAATAGTTTCGTTAACGAAAATCTGATGTGGCACATTAAATCACCAGAGTGCGTATCCACATGTCACTAGGTTGCCAGAGTGGATGTGTGATGAGTGAATGATGTGGCAAAATTTCAATGAACTCAATTTAACCCCTCTATAGATAATAAAACCCTAATTTTCAACTCTCTTTTCCGAATACGATCAAGACTGTGCTGGTGAAATGATGAGTTCTGGAAGCTAAGCTGCAGGGAGTTCTGTACGATCACGTTCTCATGGTGCTTCCGTGAGGAACCTTACTCGTGGGAGATTGGGAAAGATTCCTGATTGGTGTGGTTGTGGAATGTGTCCAATGCTTCGATGGTCTGGGATGAATGCCAATCCTGAGAGACCCTTTTATGGGTATCCAAATTATAATGTGAGTTCTCAATGTCGTATTCTTCTTCTTCTTCAATGTGTTGCTACTGGTATTTGAGTTTGATAAGTAATCTTAAAATTTTTTCTTTTTGTTGGTTGATGTGAAATTGGCAGAGTTCTGGGAGGATGTGGTTTGGTTTCTTTATGTGGACAGACAGTGAAGAAGAACAAAACTTAGTGGGCAAAACACAACCTACAAGCAGTGATGATAGTTGAAAGATGAATTTAGCATGGACAATTACTTCAATGGAAGTTAAAATTAGGTGTTTAAAAATATGAATTAGTATTCTAAGTTTGGTTATTTGTTTAGGTGTGTTTGTGACTGTTATGTATGGTGTAAGTATGATTAAATTTTGATTAAAAGTGTGGACCTGAAGGTGTGTACTCTCAGGATGAATGAAAGCATTTTTTTCAAATTTCCATGAAAAAGAAGCATGGTGTTAGCTCCTCTCGTACATATGTAATGTTGCAATAATGAAGAAGTAAAGCTAAGAATTAAACATATTGGTACGATTCATAAACCTGAAATAAAGTGTCTACATTTAGTGAAGCCAATAACTGAACAAATTTTCAGAAAGTCATGAACAAAATACATCTAAAATTTTTTTAACAAAATAGTCAAATATTTGAACACACATAAACATTAATAAACAGAAATAATAGGACATATTGGATTCTTATTTGTTCCTGATCTCCATTATCTGGTTGTGAAAAAGGTGTCTATGATAGCACAATCTCCGAAGGAGCATTAGCTATTGTTGGAGCTGCAGAAGTGGCAACATCAATTGTTGGAACAGGGTCACCCACTTAATGGTTCTTAACTCTTGCTCTTTCCATTGCTTGTTAAAATTCTTCCACAAGTGCCACACACAAAACCTATGGTGCACTCCAAGCATCACTTTCACGGACTGTTGGAATTAACTCCTGCCATAATATGCAGCACAGCTAGCAATTACTATTATCGAGCCCTAATTAAACCCCCCAAATAAACTTATGACTCTATCTGATCCCTTAAATTTAAAATATGTCCCAACAGATCTAAGGTGTGGAGGTGTGGAGGTGGTAGATTGGGGTGTAAGATCTGAGATGGGCTAGACTGCAGGTGAATAGTTGAGTTGGGCTGCAGGTTCAGAGGTGGATTGGGCTGGATGATTTGAGGTAGGTTGAGTTTGAGATTTAGAATGGGAATAAGTTGGAGATGAAGAGTTTAGTTAGTCTGGGAGTGCAGAGTGTGCTTTAGGGAATGTGGTTATATTTTGTTCAAAGGGTGTGTTTGGAATACATAAAGATGGATTCGAGGTGGTGTCAGATATAGGGGTTTTTGGATTGGAGGTCATAGAAACCAGTTGTGGAACCTCATCACCTTCATGTTTAGAATTTCCATGCTCAACGTACACATGCACTACACCAAAAGCATACTGACTTCACTGACTTCAAATTCTAAATAGGACAATAGTTCATCATTCATTTTTAAACAACAAATTTTTTAAACACAAGCAACAACACACGCATAATAACATTTATCCACAGATACCAAGAGATAAAATTGGCATTATCTTCTTCAGCAAGAAAAAAAAACCTTAGCATCATTCACATGCAAAAAATTCCAATGCCCTAAATATAACCAGCACCTTGCTTCGACAATAACAATGCAATACAAAAATCGAAACAAAAGCCAAGAACAGAATATTAAGAAATTTGTGAAAAAAATAAAACTTCATTTCCTAACCTGATCTTTGTCGTTTCTTTCCCCAGCAATGCTAGTTCTTCAGCAATTTCACCCAGCAATCCAATACACTATCAATGTTACTCTGATTCTCCTTTTTCATAGTCAAGCATGCGAGAAGAATAAAAACGTGGAGAAGAAGAATAGAAAAAAAAAGAAAGAAGAAGAAGGGTCAAGTTACGTCTGTGTCTTTATTAAGTGACTTAATTTTTTTAATCCAACGAAGTCCTTAAATGACGTTACATTAAGTGAAAACTGGGAGGGAACATAAAACAGCATCGTTTTAAAAATTTTTACGTGTCAACTTAACGTGCCATATCAAATTTTCGTTAACGAAACTAACGACAGAGACAAATGTAAGACACGATTCAATATTTGAGAATTTTAATTGGATAATTATAAATTTAAAAATCGAAATTGAGGTCAGTCGAAAATTTTAAGGGATAAAATGAGTATCAACTCGTTATTTACCCTTAAAATTCTTAGAAAGGAAAGCGAATTTGAAGTATCTGGTGATGGTGGTGGAAAAATAATACTAAAGATAAATTTACCCCATTGCCTTAGTACCTTACCCACCCCACCATGAGCATCCCCCATTTCCCGGTAACCCTCCAAAAAAGAAAAGAGTATATGAGTAGGAAGACAAGAACAGGAGGATGAGGACAAAATCGTCAATCACAGAAAAAAGAATTGAAGAGCATTCATTTCTCTGCTTGTCGTCTTCGAAAACCATCAAAAACAGGTGCACCCCCTAACCCCCTTTCACCTTTACTTCACCTCCCCCTACTCCTCCTTAACCCTAAACCCAAACCCAAATTCCTTCATTTAATCACAACAATTTCCATCTTTCTCTCTGATCCTAACTTTTCTATATATATAATAGGGTACACCAACACACCCCCTTGTTCAACTGTTTTCGCCATGAAGCGTCCGATCTCCCGCGACGGCGACGGCAACGACGACCTCCTCAAGATGAAGAAGGTTAAGGTGGACGGCGATGCCGACGCCGAAGAGAATTGTGTCCTCCGGGGGATGCGGTATTTCGATGACAACGTGCTGTTCGAGGTGCTGAAGCACGCGGACGCGAGGACGCTGGCTATGGCTAGCTGCGTTAACAAGCAGTGGCACAAAACTGCACAGGATGAGAGGCTTTGGGAGCTGATCTGCACCAAACAGTGGGCAAACACCGGCTGCGGCGAGGAACAGCTCCGATCCGTCGTCCTTGCCCTCGGCGGTTTCCGTCGTCTCCACTCCCTTTACCTAAGGCCTCTCTCTAAGCCATACTCTTCTTCATCGTCATCGTCAACGTCATCTCCCACTTCCTCCTCCGTTTGGGGTCCCATCTCTCAGGCGCCGGTGGCTCCTCGGCCGAAGCCCCTGCCTCCTCGTTTGGGTAAAGACGCCGTACACCTCTCCCTCTCCCTCTTATCCATTCGCTTCTACGAGAAGATGTCTAATTTCAACAACCGAACCAGATGAATCTTCTTTATTCTCTTCTCTCCCACGTCTAATGGACCTTCTTCTTCTTCCCTTATTGTTATGTCTTAGAGAATATTTTTATTTCTTTCTTTCTCTTAACTAAATGTGACGCAAGTTTTGTATTTTAGTATTGCTAGATCTGGTTTCTTATTTGTAAATTGAGGAGAAGAAAATGCTTCAAGTATTGTATTATATGTACTTTGAATTCGATGAATATAAAAGTAAAAGCGATCAAATTATTATTATTATTATATATGGCTGTTGGTGTTGTTGGATCTAATGAGATGGGTGGTGGTGATAGTGGTGGTGGTGGGTGAGGGAAGACCGGAAGATGAAGAAGTTGCCGAAAGGGGGCAGAAGGGTGGGATTGGGGAATAGCGAGTGATGAGGGATTGTCTTTTCCGAAATGCCACAACCAGACACAAACAAATAAAAGGTGTCTTAGTTGTCTTGTACTGCCACATATGCTTTTCTGGCATCTTTCGTTTCCCTAATTGCTAAACGACAACACACATGGCTTTTCCTTTGCCTTCTGCTTTCAACCACAGGCCAAATTCCTAATAATGCCACCATTTTTTGTCCTCGCACCGTTTATTGCTATTCCTTCTTCCATATGCTTAACATTGTTTACCCACTCTATCAAGGGTTTTTTACTTAAATAAAATAAACCAATACCAACATTACTGGATTCTCCTAAATCAAATTTTGAAACGTAAATATCCTCTTTCTACGATTATATAAATCGTTCCAAGGACATGAAAATTATATAATATGTTAACCATGCCATCCAGGAACGATTTATGCATGAATGGCCTAGGAAAATAGGGAGTAAATCGTTTCAGGGCACACAGAATTATAAATAACGTATAAATCGTTTCATCCTATAAGGATTCACGTGGTTTTGAGCTAAAACACAAAAGCTTTAACACGATTAACGTGTTAAAAGTAAACCCTCTCAAACCTAGCACGATTTATGTATAATCGGATACTTTTATTTATAATATTTTAATTTAAATTATATCTATTTAAATTTTAACTTAAAAAAATATATTTTTT
>NC_029779.3:18139432-18143901 GCF_000817695.3 Arachis duranensis
ATAAAAATTATTAAAAAAAATTACATGAATAAAAAATACTACAAATTTTATAAAAATTTACATTTAGGTTACTTAAAACCACATAAATTTATATTATGTAAAATTATATTTTTTAACATCTCTTGACTTTTTAAGAAAAAAACTTAAATTTATGTAATTAAATTTAGTACCCTTCTTATTATAATTTGTCAGTATTTTTTTTATATAATTTTTTTAATGAAATTAATAATTAAAATTATAAAAAAATAATTAAAATTTATACAAAGTCAAACAAAAGAATGACAAAATAAATTCTATAAAAAATATGCATCTATAAAAATGATTAAAAAAAATCATATGAACAACGAATATTAACAAAATATATTTTTATTTTTTAAGTTAAAATTTTAATACATATCATTTAAATTAAAATATTATAAATAAAAATACCCTATTATACATAAATCGTGCCAAGGATTCGCTTTAACACGTTAATCGTGTTAAGCCTTTGTATTTTAGTTTAAAACCACGTGAATCCTTATAGGGTGGAACGATTTATACGTTATCTATAATCCTGTGTGCCCTAAAACGATTTACTCCCTATTTCCCTAGGTCATCCATGCATAAATCGTTTCTAGGTGGCATGGTTAACATATATTATATAATTTTCATGCCTCTGGAACGATTTATATAATAGTAGAAAGAAAATATTTACGTTTCAAAATTTAATTTAGGGGAATCTAGTAATTTTGGTATTGATTTATTTTATTTAAGTAAAAAATCCCTCTATCAACTGCCACCAATTTACCCTTTTCAATCAATACTATTTTCATGCATTATTCTCTATTACCAATAAATTAATTAGTCATTCTTATTTTTCAACGTACATAAAATATTCCTTTTTCTTTTATTTCAACTTTTAAACATTAAAAACTCTTTCACATCATAGTTTGAGCTTAAATAAATAATATTTCGTTCAAATCACGGATTAAGTTTTCACAATCACAAATTAAATATGGTAACGTTCGCAAAATAGTATGGGAAATAACATAGGTTCTTTAGGGTGTAACATAGGTTCAAAAATTAAAAATATAAAAATATTAATACAAAAAAAAATGTTTGGAGATTAGAATAGGTGATAGAGATTTGACTCTAGTCTAATTATCCACAGTGATATAGTTGTACTCGTTATATAGAATTCACCTTACTAATAAATCAGTTTAACTAAAATTATAAAGCAGCTCTACTTATCCTACTAAATCATTTTTACTAATAACAATTTACATAACGACGTCTAGTAAATCAGTTTAACTTAAAATAATTTATTAAAATATAATACTAAATCGATTTAACTTAGATTAATGTTTATAAGAATATTTCTACAACGAAAGTCAAAACAAGATAATTGGATAATATTTAACGTGAAATGTTTAATATAATGATTTACCTTTATTCTCTGTTATCAAAAAATTAATAAGCGATTCTTATTTTTCAGCATACATAAATTATTGAGCTTTTTTTTATCGAAAATAAAAAATTCTTTCAAACCATAGTTTGAGCTTTAGTAAATAAGATTTCGTTCAAACCACAGTTTAAGTTTTCACAATCACAAATTAAATATGGTAACGTTGGCAGATAGTACGGGGAAATAACACAGGTTCTATAGGGCATAATTGGACCCATTTTCGTACTTTTGGAGTACAATGAAATGAAATTAAAATTGATTTAATTCAAATTAAACTTTTTAGTTAGAATACTTAAAAAATATATATTGAATTGATTTGTAAATTATATGAATTGATTTGTAAATTATAAAAAATAAACTCTTTTATTCTTTAGGTATTAATAGGAAAAGAAAATATTTGGAGACTAGAAGAGGTGATAGAAATTTGACTGCATTTTGGTTACCAAGGATCATTATTGGTGAGCTAGAGCATTGTGATATATATATATAAAATCAAATTAGTATATTAATTTATAAAAAATAAACTCTTATTATACATAATTGATCCTAAATACAATAATTTATTTTAAATTAAATCAAATCAAAACGTATTTTGTTCCAAGCTGTTCTTATTTTATCTCTAATAGGACAAATATCAATATTTTAACAATTTTTTATTTTGTTTGTGTATGTTAAATATTTTTAAAATGATTTATTAGTTTCTTGATTTTTATCACTTTGGATAATAATTTTTTTAAGAAGTTAAACAAAAAGATAATTTTAAGTAATTTTTTAAAATCTTCAATCATACATAGAATAACATGAAAAGAATGTTAAAAACAATATTAATATTCATTTTTTTTTACTTCCAACGATGAAAATAAAATTGCCTTCTATCCTTATTTTAAAGGTTAAGACAACAAACGTAGACAACTACACTACATTCGGTCAGAAACGTTCTATAATTTCAATCAACATTCTTGTCAAAAGTTTGAGGAAATCCAGGAAACTCATCCAAATGACATAGACATATATACTGTTATAAATAGCAGAAATAATTCGTCTAACTAATTAGACTTTCTGATTATTTTTTTTATAAAATTACAAAAAATAATAATATATTAATTATTTTTTATTTTTAAAAAAATTGAGACTGTCTGATGTTTTGGTACAAAAATTAAACACTTCGATTTGTGTACTCAAGATCCTCCAATTTATATTTAAAAATTTTAAAAAATTTGGGGTACACAAATCGAATTATCCAATTTTTATGTACTTTAAAATTTTTTAAATACAAATAGGAGAGTCTGATTTGTGTACTTCAATTTTTTTTTATTTTTTAAACACAAATTGAAAGATTCAATTTATATACTTCCTACAATTTTAAATAAAAAATTACAATATTAAAATATAGAATTAATCTCTACATACAACTGTTTTACATTTACAAGTTTTGCAAGTCTGAACGAAACACACCGATTAAACGCGGTGCTTACGTTACGTGCCTTTTTAACAGAATTTTAAATCAATTCAAATCAATTAACGCACAAATATATAACTTCCATTTTTTCAAAAGATTTCGTTTCTTTTTTCGAGTTTCTTGCAAAATTTGTTGGATCTCCTTCGTGCGTTTTCTCTTTGCTTCATTTTTTTCGATTTTCATGGTTTCTGAAATCAAGATTTGAAATCGTTTTGAAGATAATGGAACTTCAGAAATACACCCAAACGATTACATAAATACACATAAACGATTACAGAAATACACCCAAACGGTTACAAAAAAGATTACAGAAATACACCAAAAGAATTACAGAAATACACCAAAAACAGGGGAAGATAGTATATTTCTTCTTGAAATCTTTTAATATTTTACTGGTTAAGGATGAGGCACAGAGACAATCTAAAAAAACCTAAAAGTACAGTAAAACAGTACTTGAATAATGTTTCTTCCTTTTTTCTGGTGATTTTTATAGAGATTTGTATCCTTTCTTCTTGATTTCTTCTACTCTTCGCGAGGAGTTGGAACATTTTTGCAAAATCGTAGTAGTTTGTTTCGAATGTCTTGAATCTTGATGGTTTGCGTTTTTGATTGAGGAAGAAGAGGAAGAGTGATCGTATTGTGGAAGGGGCGCATGTTTTTTTTTGAAGGTTTGCGTTTTGATTGAATAAGAAAATAAAGAGTGAACGTGTTGTTGAAGGGGCGCGTGCTTTTTTCTTGAACTTGGAGCAACTTATATAGCTTGTAAGCCAAAAAGACTTGCATGTTTAGCAGGCCTCTAAAATATATTATTTATCTCACTTCCTTTGGTATTCCATCGTTCCTTCTCTCTAATTTTTTTAGAGTTTAGAAAAACTACTACTACTACTGTCATATCATTGTTTATTGGACAAAAAAGTCTCAAAGACCATTTGAAGTAATTATGACAAATTTTTCTGGCCTGCTAAGTAATCTACCTGTATGTATTGGGTTTTGCACTTGAGCAGTAAGGTAAGACCTACTCGTTGGTCCTGGACTATGAAAGGGCACTAAATCAAAAGCGTCAATCATCATATTTGAGATATGTATCTCCTAAAGAAAATAATATGAATAAGATACACGAAAATAAAATTACAACTAAAAAAAGAATGCTACACGACTATGTTATTATTTCTTATTTATGATACTATTACATTAATTTTGTCTTTGACCAAATAGCTTCTGATTTGATCCACGTTAATTGCACCCGTCTCACCATGCTAGCGTTGAATATGAAATTTTGCAGGTTCATCTTTAAGATTATCAATTTTGTTAACTTAGTCCATAACAAATGTGCTACCATACAATATTAAAATAATATACAATGAAATGAAATTAAAATTGATTTAATTCAAATCAAACTTTTTATTCAGAATACTTAAAAAATATATATTGAATTGATTTGTAAATTATAAAAAAAACACTTTTATTCTTTAGGTATTAATATGAAAAAGAAATGTTTGGAAACTAGAAGAGGTAATAAAAATTTGCCTGCATTTTGGTTACGAACAATAATTATTGGTCAGCTAG
>NC_029779.3:18143920-18146661 GCF_000817695.3 Arachis duranensis
CTAGAACATTGTGATATATATATATATATATATATACTAATTATCCTAAATACAATAATTTATTTTAAATTAAATTAAATCCATTCTAAACGTATTTTGTTCCAAGCATATCTTTGTCGTTCTTATTTTATCTCTAATAAAATAAATATCAATATTTTAATAATTTTTTATTTTGTCGGTGTATGTCAAATATTTTTAAAATGATTTATTAGTATCTTTATTTTTAGGGACCATTTAGTGTACAGATGTGTCTGTACAGATTTTTGTCTTTTTGTAGCTGAAAAAGCGTGTTATTAAAAGTGTTGCTTAAAGAGAAAGTGTTACCCTTAATCGTTAACTTGGCTCTGATACCAATTTTTAAAGTTGTCTTTTCTTTTAATTTCTTTTTCGAAATTTCTATTAACTCTTCGAATAATTTGTCAATTCATAATAAAAAGTATTGACCGTATTACTAGTATTTATAATTCTGATTTTTCAATCTTGTTTTAGTTTATAATATTCTTTTTTGCATAGATTATTGTATATAAAATCTTTTATCTGTTTGTCTTTTTCTTTAATATAATTTCTTAAATCCTTAAAAACTTCTTTTATTTCTACACTTTCTGTTGTTTCTAAATATCTTTTTAATTTTTCAACTTCATTTTCCATTTTTTCTTTTAACAGTTTTAATTCTTTTAAGTCATAATATGGTTTTCCAGGCATTTATAAATTTTTTAAGTTTAACTCCAACTTGTTTATATTTATTCTTATTTCTATCCTTTTTATTATAAGGTCATCAATTTCGATCTGAAGATTATTTAATTCCCTTTTATACTCCTTTATTCTATTTTTCAATTTTTTCGCCCTTTTCCTTTTTATTTTATTTTCTGGTCTTTCAATCTTTGTATGCTTCATTATTTATCTTAGAATTTCTGCAAATTCTATCATCGATTCATCACTATTTTCTAGAGATTCTATTAATTTTTCTAGCTCTTCGACTTCTCTTTTTAACTTGTCATAGATTATTTTTAGAGCTTCAAATGCTCTTTGATTTATTTCAGAAAACTGTAAATAATTCAACCGATTTTTTCATCAACATAAATTCTTTCTTTGTTTTTAAATATTATACTATGATGTCTATTTGTTAAGGCATAATTTATTGCATATGTAATTGAAAATGGTTCATCGTCTTGTTCCATTAGATTCTTTCTGTGAAATTTATAAGCTAAACTTATAGATCTTCCAAGGTTTTCAGTTGATAAAGGTATAGCATATCCAAGATGGGCATTGAATTTTACATTTACATTTGCCAAGTTTTCATGAACAATTCCAATTATTTGATCTATTGGGTCATCAGTAATTCTTTTATCACAAATCGCTAAGCTTATTGGTGAATTAATTCCTTTCATATATGTAGATTTGATTAAGACTTGTATAGTACTAATATGAATCCATCCAATTTTAGATCTTTTTTGTTGATCCTTAATTTTCTCAATCTATTTACTCAATTCTTCATCATTTATCAAAGCTATTTCAAGTTCTCCATTGGCGGATTTTATCTTTATAGGGGCTTCAAGTTGAATTTTTCCATAGTATATTATATTTTTTCTATTAAAAACTTCTTTTAAAAGATTTTGTTTATTAAAATTTTCATTTGATTTGAGATTTAATTCTATTTTTAGAACAGCCTGTTTTTCGTTATCTAATAAAGCAGTTAATCTATAATAATCAAATTCTTCTGTTAATTCTAAACTTTCTAAATAATTCATAACTAAGAGATTAGGATAAAGGCGTACCTTTCTGGAGAAAAACTTCCTTTACTTAGTATATTTTACATAAGATATTTTTATCTCCAGATGGGAGATGATAGATATTAACTCCAGAGGGGAGTTTAAAACTATTTTTCCTAAGGGAATTCTTTTGTCAGACTACAGAATCGCCTCGGCAGCTTCCTCCTTGCTCTCCTAGCATATGAGTACTCTTAGCCTCCTGCTTTCTATTGTTTGATGCCTTCTACAATTGCCTAAGCAACCTATTTATAATGGTTGGGTCTGATGGACAATTCTCATCCTTACCCTTCTTATGACGTCATTGCTTACGTCATTGTTTATTATCTTGCACCAGCTACATTGTTGGTGCTCTATGACCTAAGCACTTACGTCACTATGCAATAATGTTGAGAGATGCTTCAGATGTGTTGTCCTCCTCTTTCGTTATGTGACCTTCAGATGCGTTGTCTTCTTCCTTTATCATGTGGGTTGATTCCGTTTCATTATTGCTTTCTTCAGATAACTCTGAGACACATAGCTGGCACTAGTGGTCTTCTCTGTCTTTTATCAAATAGCAGAGATTCCTCTTTATCCCTTCGGGGAGCTTTTCTAAGAGTCCAGATAAGTTGTAGAATGCTGATTCAAATTCCACCAAGAGTCTCATCTCTCTTTCCTCAATTTCATTTCATTTACTGGACACAAGCAGAGTATTTCTACTTTTATAATTAATCCTTGTGTGAGATTCCTTTGTTATTCTTTGAGTTCTTTCAAAGACCCTTGCTAATGTGCTGGCTAGCCTTCCTTCATGACTGTAAATTGTTAAATCTTGAATCTGATCAATTGGTTGAAAATTTCCTGGGAAGACGGACATGAAGATACTTGATGTGCTGGAACCAAGCATTCCTCTTCTTCATTAAAAATAGGTTGACTATTCGTAAATTTTAGGGATATATCCCTTGGATTTACGTTGTCAATCATATTTTTAAATCTCTT
>NC_029779.3:18150754-18153417 GCF_000817695.3 Arachis duranensis
TGAAATTTTTCTTCTTTGGGATTCTCTTTTTCCTTATCCCTTTGAAATTTTATGGATACTAATATTTCTTCAAGCATATCTACTATAGAATTTAATTGTGGGTTGAAAGTATGATAAAGATGTGGGAAATCATTTCTATGGTAACATTTTTTAGAAATTCCGTGTGAAAAATAAGTTTTTTCAGGTTTTTGAAGTCCTTCAATAAAACTTATAGTAAAATAAAGATTTTGAGAAAAATCATTTTGTATTGATTTTAAGAATTCGGTGTCATTACAATTAACATTAGTTAAAATCATTAATTTTTGATCTATTAATTTTGATAACTTAATTATTTCTTCTCTTAAATCTTCTAATTACTTTTTTCCATTAGGTGATGCTTTTCTTTGTGAAGAGTTACAGTTTTGAATGAAAAGTGTGGCTTTAGAGTGTATGGTCTAAATTTTACCACGTAAGCATATCTTTAAATTTAGATCTGTATACTATAATTCTCTTTATTTTTATCACTTTGGATAATAATTTTTTAAGGAGGTAAACAAAAAAATAATTTTAAGTAATTTTTTAAAATGCTTCAATCATACGTAGAATAGCATAGAAAGAAGGTTAAAAACAATATTAATATTCATTTTTTTAACTTGGAATAATTGAAACAAGATTGTCTTTTATCCTTATTTTAAAGGTTAAAACAATAAACATACACAACTACACTACACTCGGTAAAAATTTCTATTCAATCAAGATTCTTGTTAAAAGTGTGAGAAAATCCAGAAACTATCGGATTGACTAGACATATATGCGTTATGTGCGCTTAGCTGATCAACGAGCCGACATTTTCATTAAAGCCGTAGGAACATCACAGTTTTGCGAGCTCCGATCCAAGCTGCATGCTCTTCCACGACCATGAGTTTGCAAGGGGGTATTAACGGCAGTCTCCTACTCTACAGCAACTAACTATATTATCACATTGTTATCTCCTTATAAATAGCTTTATCTTGGTGTATATCAGTTTACCTAGTTCCTTAACTATAGCTCTTGTATAGCTTTGACCGCATGTATATCTCCTACTTTGTTGTATTCTGGTGTAATACACTGTATAAATTCTGATCACATCAATGAGAAATGCAACCTTTCCAAACTTAATATGATATCAGAGCCCTATTGGCTAACCCCCAACAGATCCAAAACAACATGTCGTTTAATAATCTTCTTCTCTCTGCATCAAACAATTCTACCTCAATGAATTTTTTCACCCTTCCTATTAAACTCAACCATGAAAATTACTAGCTTTGGCGCAAAACAATGCTTTTTGCTCTCAAAACTTGTCATCTTGACTCATTAATTCACCAAGATACAATCCCTCCCACGCACATAAACCTTGCACCAACGACTGAAAAATCTTCTCCCACACATGTTCCAAACCCTGTGCATGCTACATGGAAGAAACTGGACAAACTTGTTCTCCTTTGGCTTCATTCGCACATCTCAGAGAATATTCTTGCTTATGTCATTGCTTGTGAAACCTCTTACAGCACTTGGATTACTCTAGAGGAGTTATTTAATGCTCAATCAAGTGCTAGGGCTGATTATCTCAAAACTTCTCTTAAAAATTTACAAAAGGGATCATTAACCATGATTGATTATATTGCACAAAAGAGAAAGCTAGCCGATTCCCTTGCTAAATGTGGCTACATAGATCAAGAACAGGACCTGAATGTGGCTTCGTGAGCTTCTGTGTGAACCTCATCTCTCTACAACTACATCTATCTACTACTACAACTCCTATGTTATTCTGTGACAATATTAGTGCCATTTTTCTCAACTCTAATCCGGTCATCCATGACAAGTCCAAGCATCTAAAAATAGATTATCACTTTATGAAGGACTAAGTTGATGCAGGCGATCTTGTTATTTGTTATGTGTGCTCAGTTGATCAACCAGCCAACATTTTTGCTAAAGGCGTAGGAACATCACGATTTTGCGAGCTCCGATCCAAGTTGCATGTTCTTCCACAACTATGAGCTTGCAGGAGGGTATTAACGGCAATCTCCTATTCTACAACAATTAACTATATTATCACATTGTTATCTCCTTGTAAATAGCTTTATCTTGGTGTATATCAGTTTACTTAGTTCCTTAACTATAACTCTTGTATAGCTTTGACCGCATGCATATCTCCTACTTTGTTGTATTCTGGTGTAATACCAAGCCTGTATAAATTTTGATCACATCAATGAGAAATGCAATCTTTTCAAACTTAATATGGTATCAGAGCCCTATTGGCTAACTCCCAACATATCCAAACAACATGTCGTTGAATAATCTTCTTCTCTCTGCATCAAATAATTCTACCTCAATGAATTTTTTCACTCTTTCTATTAAACTCAACTATGAAAATTACTACCTCTGGCACAAAACAATACTTCCTGCTCTCAAAATTTTTGATCTTGACTCATTAATTCACCAAGACACAATTCCTCCCACCCACATAACCCCTGCACCAACGACTGAAAAATCTTCTCCCACACCTGTTCCAAACCCTGCTCATGTTACATGGAAGAAACAGGACAAACTTGTTCTCCTTTGACTTCATGTTACTTTCTTTTTCGCGGCAATATAATAGAATAGATATTGATGTGAACGTTACATAGTTCATGATGCCGAACTTT
>NC_029779.3:18153517-18160984 GCF_000817695.3 Arachis duranensis
AATTTTAATTTTAATTACAATTAGAGAATATTATCTTGTATATTTTGATTATGAAATTTGTAATTAGTCATTAATAATAATATATAAAAAAGATAATGTAAATAGATGAATGAGAAAGATAAAGAGAAAGAGAGAAAGAGAGAGAGAGAAAGAAAAGAGAGAACTCTTTAATTTTAAAATAAAATATTTAATTTCAATTGCAACGAGAAAGTAATATGTGACACATTTTAATTATAAAATTAATAATATATAACAGATGTTGCATAATTATTTGTATTACATAGTCAATGACCTAATACCATTAAAACTTCCAGGTTACAAAATCTTAAACACACTTCACGAGCTCGCAGAAAACTGACGAAATTAAATGGAAGACAACAAAAATATACTCCATATTGCACTATTGATTAACTCATACATCTCGTGTATGCTGATTTATCTGGTAAGATCAGCTCCAAGTTGCATTCATGGGGTAACATCTGACAGTTCAAGTTAAATACAAACTCTATACATCAAAGAATAGTGAAGCAGCTTACAACATGTTAGAATAAAGAATGAGGCGTTCATGGAGGGAAGTAATTTATCCTGCAACTTGTAATCGTGTTCCTCTCTCTCTCTCTTTCTTTTCCACACCTTTCATTTTACAGAAAAATATTTCCAACTTATGTTATACATGGCGGGTAACCACTGTAACTATATTGCAAAAAAGAAGTGCAGCTAAATACAGGTGCTTTCCAATTTCTGACCTTGGTGGTCCCTTTAAAGCAGGTTGCAAGGTTAGAAATATTCTATAAAACCTCCTCCACGGTGTATGAAGCAAGTATACTAGTGCAAAAATGATTAGCTGGAGTTTGCAGTACTATTTTCCGGATTTTTAATGTCGTATGAATTTGTTGATTCAATTTGAAGGAGAGAAAAACCCTTGGGGATTCTATTAACCCAAGTGTGTGGAAGAGCACCGCTCTGAGAAACCAAATATGCAATGAATGCAACATAGGCAGCTGTGCAGGAACAAACTACAAAACCAAGCAGCAGGCCCTTCACCTCAGACAGGAAGAAATCTAACAAGAGATACCCATTAATTACCATTATAAGTGCAGCAATAGTCCATGCCACCCTCTACAAAATAAAATACACAAATAAACAAAACATCAGTTCAACAAGACAAATTAATAGCAGGGAACTAGCTTACTAAAACCACTACTGCTGCAAGAGAGTGGCTTGCACATCATTTCTTCAACCTACTTTTACTTCACCCATTCATCCCAGGTCCCACATAATTGCATACATCATGTACAATAGACCTGAACTTTCTGCTAGGGAAATATAAAATGAAACTGAAGCATCTTCGTAATTCTAGAAACAAACAAGTGCATTTGCAATTCTGACTTATAGCTCTTATGAGGTGATGGATTACCCATATATTTTATGTAAACTAAAGAATCCCAATCTTCATCTAGTTCTGTGAGTTGAGGTTATATAAACCTATATACTTTACTATACAACAAATGGAAATAATGGATCACTGGGCTGTGGTCTGTTTAAATCCTACATCACCCCCTTTGACAAACTTCCAATACAACTGATCAGTACTATTATATGAATACAAAATCCAAAACTTATGATAGGAGATTTCACAGATGTAAACTCCAAGCAAGACCGAACTAGAATAATGCACTGAGATTATCATAAAGAAACTACAATGACAGTACATCTAAGCTTATGCAAAACAAGACACAGGTAAAAGCATATGAATCATTGTGTTTTCAAATAATCTAGTAAGATGAAACTAACTTTGAACTAGCAAGTAGTTGATACAGATCTTACCATTAACAATCAATGAAATGAAAGAAAAGTTGGATGATAATTATACCTCAAGAACAGGCCCAACCCTAAAGGTCCCCATGATATGCTCCTTGGAGACCAACGTCAGGAGGGGAATCAGTGCAAAGGGAATTTGCATGGACTGAAGCACATTAAGCCATTCGTTCAAAACATCCAATGAGGCTTCTGATGTATTAAAAACAATAGCTACGACTATAGTTGGCACAATTGCAAAACTACGAGTGATCAATGCTCTCAACCATTTCTTTAACCGAAGGTTGAGGAAACCACCCATTATGAATTGGCCAGCATATGTGCCTGTGATGGTGCTACTCTGTCCAGCTGCCAATAACCCAATGCCCCATATATAAAGAATGGGGAAGATTCCTCCTCCGTACTTTTCCTCAAGGTACTGCCCTGCATTCACCAATCCGATGCTATCGGCCTGCTTTGTGCCATAAAATCCCTTGGCAAAAACTGTCGTGACAAATAGATTGATCATGAAGGAGACTGCAAGTGCAACTGTTGATTCAATTGTATAGTAGTTGAGAGCCTCCTGTACCCGTCCTTTCTTCTGGGGATCTATCTTCCTTGACTGCACTAAAGCAGAATGCAAGAATACATTGTGAGGCATTATGACACAACCAACAACACCGACAGCTTGACGAATTGTTTTCGAACTAAGTCTTGGAAGCAAAATACCTACAAGAAGAGAGAGAGGGGGAAGGGGGAATGCAGTTATAGTCACGACTAAGAGGACAGAAATACTTGTATTTCTTATATCCTAGAGACAGGTGCAAACTACTAAAAAGACAGGAACTTGGTGATATAAAAATGTCATACGCCAACTACATCAATAGAAAAAAAATTACCCGTCAAAAGTTCTTTCTCACTAGGTTTCGTGTCAGCAAACATCCAGGCAAAAGAAAGAGCCATAGTAGCAATGAGAACTGCAAAAGCAGCTTCCAACTTCCTCACTCCATAGTTCTCAAGAAATAGAAAGACAAAACTGTTTAACAACAGAAAGAACGAACCACAGTTCAGCCCCTTTGAAGTTTGAAAATGAAAAATACGATTAAGAAACTCCCAATCCAACCAATTAATTGTAAATCAAATTGAAGCCAACAATAAAAAACAGTAGAAATGTTGAAACAAGATACCAAAAAAGGTTCATTTTGAACTAGATCCTAGAAGTTCACTTAGCAATCCAACTACAAATTTAACTACATATGCTATGAATTTACACTGTCAACCAATCAAATTACAAAAAAGTGACAAATCACAGTGGGTAGTTGTTGTAATGTATATTTTATCCATACTGATTTCACAAATCCTCGCAATTTTATTGGCTAACACTGTTAGTGCATCGAAGTAAATTTCCAAGACAATTTAGCTAAGCCCTATGAGATTAGAAACAAGTTAAAAAATTTGCATAACTGAATCAGAAAGAGGAATACCAATCAGAAGCGGTAATCAAAACTCCAAGCCAGAGTGGGAAAACCCCGCGGCTCAGAATTTGGATAGCGATGGCACTGCCAATGACCTCTTGAATATCAGCCCCAATGAGTGCCAGCTCGGCCATGAACCATAGAACTAGCCTCGCCCAATTGGGATATTCCTCCCTGCATAGCTCTGCCAGGTGGCGCCCAGTGGCCACCCCAATCCTCGCCGAGAGAAGCTGTATCAAGAGGCCCATGAAGGTGGCCCACATTAGCAGCCATAGAAGCGTGTACCCTGCGATGGCTCCAGCCTGGAGATCCCCTTCGAGATTCCCCGGATCCAAGAACGCTATGCTCATCAGGAACCCGGGACCAGTGAACAGCCACAGCTTCTTCCACGAGAACGGAGGGGGAACACCTGAATCGTCATCGCCGTCCACCGAGTCGAAATCTACCACCTGGATCTTCTCCCCTGCCTCGTACGCCACCTCTTCGTCATCCTTCGATGACGTCGATTGCTTCTGCTGCTGGTGGTGCAGCAGGCGGTTCGCTTCTGCGTCCCTGTCGTCTTCTTTCGACTCATCGTCTCGCGACTGAGCGCCGTTCATAGTTGACTCGCCGGAGCACATGCACTCTCTGCAGAAGACGTAATTGTGTGTATACGCGCTTTTTCTTTAATTCAATTGAGTTCTACGGTTGCGGAATATGATTTTTCCGGCGGGGACCGGTGGCGGGTTCTGCCACGATAAGCGCGGGGTTGAGGTGGAGCTGCCGTGCGCGGTGTCTCGCTGCGTCTGGCGAAGGCGAATGCGGTATTTATATGGATCTAAGGAAAAGGATGTGGAGTCGGTGAGTATTGTGTACGCTGCTCCAGGGTGCGATCGGGGAGTTGGACCAATAGTTTAGCGACATGTCACGTGTGGAGGGATAGTTTGGTCATTTGAGCTGATGGGTGATGTATTTTCTACGGCTCTGATTTGGTTTGAGTTGAATGCCTTGATGGGATTGAGTTCTGAGTAGAAAACCGTCCGTTGGGTAATGAATCACTTGGTTTGGAACCTGGTTGTGTGATTTGTCATTTTTTATTAGTACTAATATATGCCCTCGTGTCCTACACGAAATAGTACATAAAATTATATAAATTTTTTTATTAAATTTAAATAAAAAATATATATAGCAATTATTATTATAAATATTTTATAATTTAAAAATATTAAAAATAATTAATATTTATTTTAATCAAATTAAATTTATTGAATGGTCATCTCATTTGCTCGTTTAAACAAATATTTTGAGTTTGAATCTTGCCTTGTGTATATCATAATCCATTAGTTAGCGACAAATCCTTAATAAATAGAACATCAATATGTAGTGGATTAATTCTCGACTTGCCAAATTAGGAAAGCCATAGAAAAAAAATTGTATTTGTCTTTAACATAGATTAATTTTTCATTAATAAAAATACTTATGAATTTTTGTCTTTGTTGAAATTTACTTGGGACAATTTTATTTATTCCTATCGTATTCATTCTTGAAATCAAAATAATATGATCAACATTATTACTTGTTAAAACTTCACATTTTATGAAATAATTTTTAAATTTTCAAATTTATAAACTTATGTCATTACAAAAGTTATTAGATCGATTAATATTTTTTGATAATATGGTGTATCGAAACACCATCGTTGAGTATTAGTTAGTACGAAAAGAAACCGAAAGCAACTTTTGTTATTCAATATATAATTTATTCTATTGAAAAATAAATTAATATGGTAATGAAGATTTAGGGGAGCGTGAGAAACCCACTTTCCATCCCTCATTCCTATTTAAAAAAAATGTCTCCGTTCTTTCTTCATCATTACAAGTTCCTGTTTAATTACCCCTTAGAGAATGTAGATCTCTTCGGGTATCTACGAATATTCTTTGAAATTTTTTTAAAAAAATTAACACAAAAAGACATAATATAATAAATCATAAAATAATCAATTCAATATAATTCAACGTAATTTATAACATATTCGTTATGAAAAATAACATTTCAAAAGGAGAAAACATAAAATAATCTAACATAATAACATAACATAATTTTTTAGGACGATATTGAGTGACATAGTAACGGACTTGATGAGAGGTAGAGAAAGTAAGTTAGAGAGAGTGAGGATCAAGGCTGAGAATGAGTCTAGAAGAAAAAGAAAAAATTCGAGTTGGAGGCAGAAATTAGGATTACTAAATTCAAGAAATGGATTTACGTATATATAAATTAGGATAAATTAATAATTTTATATTCGCGTATATTTAATAAGTTTCATGGGGCGAGAACTTATGTCCGTTCCCTTATTAGGAGTGGCAAACGGAAAAGTCCGCCCTGTCTCGCCAAAAGCCTGCCCTGCCTAGTAAGACGGTCCTGAATTTTCCCCCCGCCCGCCTAATGGTAGGCTGGCGGGATCTCCTTTTTTTTATAAGCCATTAAATATTAAACAATATATATAATTTCACAACAATTTCAATAAATTTATAATTCCTAAAAACATAAAAAAATTATAATTTTTAAATTCATGTACATTAATGTCTTTATAATTATAAATGTGTAATAAATATAATTATAAATATTATTTTTTTTAAATAAAATAATAAAACCAGCATTGTCCAAAGCAAAACAAATATTATCCAAAATATAACTTAAAACTTCTTCAATTATCATCTTCATCATTTTGTAGATCAATAACAGCATAGAAATTTGTAAAAAATGGCTCTACCAAAATAAAAACTTGGCCCAGCGGGAAAGTCTGCCCCGCTCCGCCGAAACCCGCCAAATCCCGTGGATTAGGCGGTGCAGGGTAGGCGGGATTTATAAGTTTGGTGGCCATAAATTTCTGGCCCAACCCGCATTTTTTAGCGGGTTATACGACCAGCTCGACAGATTTCGACTCGTTTGTCACCCCTAGTCCCCATTCATTTTCACATGGCAGGTCGTGAGGATTTCAGGAGTTCCCATCTAGCTCCAAAACGCAAGTAATTCCTGCAAATACCTGTTTTGGTTGTTTTTGTGATCATCCTTATTGCTAGCATTCATTGGTTCGTGACGTGGAGCTATTCTAGCCACTCAATAAATTCTTAGATAATCAAAGTTTAGGTTATATCATTTTTATAAAGTTACATGTATCCTTATTATAACAATATTAATAAAAGATAACTGGATAAACACTAAACTATTGTTTGGATATAAGATTAAAAATAAGAGGAAAGAAAAGTATATTTTTTTGTGTGCTGTTTCGATGAAAAAAAAAATGAATGAAAAGAAAATATAGGAAAAAATTTCTTTTGCTTGAATGGAAGGAAAAGTAAGAAGAGAAAAAAGCATAATAAAAAAAAATTATATTAATGTTTTTATATATTATGTATAAATTATAATTCAAATGGTAACTCTGTATTTTTATCCATGTTTGCACTTTTGAATTAGTTTTCTTCGCAACTTTAAAGAGAAAAAATTTACGTGAGCTTCATATACACTTTTATATTTTTCATTCAATTTCTTTGTTGAACTAAATAATGAAAAATTGATTTTTTCATTCATTTTTTTCTCCATCATGTTATTTCTGTACAAATTCTTCTAATCTAAACAATGCATAAATATGTCATCTATTCTATTATATATAACAATAACTGATGGTTTCAGTGGCTAAGAGAAGGGGGGGTTGAATCTTAGCCTCTTTTTTATGCTTGCTAACACTTGCTGGACTTAGAGGAGACTTTTCTGTTTTTAGCTCGTCCCTAGCCACGAGACTTTTTCATTTTGTCTCGTCACTTGGTACGAGACATTTTTGGATTTTGCTCATGTGCAGTAGAAACAGAAATGGAGTAGGAGAGAAGGAAGATTACACCCAGATATATCCTGATTCAACTGCTAAGTGCACTGCAGCCTACATTCAGTCTCCATCACAACAATGATGGAATTTCACTATAATCAACTTTGATTACATACACCAATTCTCCCTAGGAACTACCCTTCCTATCTGGGACAAGTCCAGAATTCTAAACCCAATCCTGAACTTGACTTGGTCACTGCCAAGCTTTCAACTGTAAAGTGCTAACCCAACTTACAAAGGAATTCCCACAGAATCATGAAACACAACATAGATGAACAAAGGAACTCTAAGGACATCTATGACTTTTTCTTTTAATTTTGCACTCTCTGCCTTTTT
>NC_029779.3:18161136-18161583 GCF_000817695.3 Arachis duranensis
ATCAAATTAATATAAATTAAATAATTATATAATATTTAAATATTTAATCAAATTAATTAGTTGATATAGTTAATTTATCGTAATAACTTATAGTTAATGAGTTAAAAGAAATAAATCGAAAAACATTCTCAGAAGCATGCTACGTCAGGTTCATCATGAAATACAAAAATTCGATTTTTATATAATAGAATAGATAAATTTAAATGCGTAATATTATTCTTATTAAAATTATCTAAGTATATTTATGCAACTTAAACTTTTAGAGAAGATTATTAATGACATCCTATTGGTCAAAAAACTTATTAATGACTCTAGAGTCTAGATAACTTGATGTGAATTTTTTTATATTTTACATTAAGTTTAGATAAAAAATTAGTTCTGACATATAATTGAAAACTTAAAATGCAATTAATAAAATTTTTTTATCTATAATTATTAATAAGATAT
>NC_029779.3:18161683-18196537 GCF_000817695.3 Arachis duranensis
ATTCAAGAACAGGACCTGAATGTGGCTTTGTGAACTTCTGCGTGAACTTTATCTCTCTACTGCTATAGCTCTTATGTTACTCTGTGACAATATTAGTGCCATTTTTCTCAGCTCTAATCCGGTCATCCACGACAAGTCCAAACATATAAAAATAGATTATCACTTTGTGAAGGACCAAGTTGATGCAGGTGATCTTGTTATTCGTTATGTGCGCTCAGCTGATCAACGAGCCGACATTTTCACTAAAGCCGTAGGAACATCACGGTTTTGCGAGCTCCGATTCAAGCCGCATGTTTTTTCACGACCATGAGCTTATAGGGGGTATTAACGGCAGTCTCCTATTCTACAGCAACTAACTTTATTATTACATTGTTATCTCCTTATAAATAGCTTTATCTTAGTGTATATCGATTTACTTAGTTCCTTAACTATAACTCTTATATAATTTTGACCGCATATATATTTTCTACTTTGTTGTATTTTAATGTAATACCAAGGCTGTATAAATTCTGATCACATAATGTAACTTTTCCAAACTTAATAAGGATGAGTTTCTAATAAACTATGGTGGACCTTAGATTGAAATGACAAAGCCACTAGTCTTTCTCTTTTTTGATTGACTTTTTAATCTATTAATATATAATAAGAATGTAGTGGATTGTTGGTTGTTTGACACGTGTAATTTTATATATTTGACAAGTGGTTGTTTTCATTGCTTAACAGGTGGTTTTGTTGTTAGGGAGCAGAATTTGTGAATAAAAAAAATGGGCGGAATTTTGATTCAAATTGAATAAAGAATAATTATTAATAAAATATTAAAAAATCTAAATATCTACAGATTAAAGAACTATCTATTTCTATTAATATATAATAAGAATGTAGTAGATTATTGGTTGTTTGATACGTATAGTTTTATATATTTGACAAGTGGTTGTTTCCATTGCTTAACAGGTGGCTTTGTTGTTAGGGAGCAGAATTTGTGAATAAAAAAGAATGGGCAAAATTTTGATTCAAATTGAATAAAAAATAATTGTTAATAAAATATTAAAAAATCTAAATATCTACAGATTAAAGAACTATGAACAGAAGAATTGGCGGAATTTTGTTTTAAATTGAAATTCAAAATTATTATTTCAGCTATCCTCATATATTTGTTTGTTAAACAGTGAAGAAAGAAAAGGAAAGATGAAAAAAAGAAAGAAACCGACAGTCAGAAGAGTGTGGCGACGAACAAAGAAAATGACGATCGAAGAAAGAAAAGACGGCAGAAGAAAAAGTAACCGATGATGAAGCAAGACTGTTGACGTCGCAGAGAAGAAGAAAACGATGGTGGAGAAGGAAAGGACGACGGAAGAAGGAGAAGAGGATGGCGACGGTCACAGAGAAGGAAGCTAAATCGACCGAGAAAAGAAGAGGAATGAGGCGACGGCAGTGATGGAGTCCACTGTCGCTGTTGGATATGCATAGCTGCGTCCTCCGCAGGACAGTGTCGCAGCCGTTTCTTCGCCGGTGGGTGCTGCGAATGAAGGATGGTTAGTTCTCTCGTTCGGACATACTTTATTTTGTTGTTTGGTTGGTTGAAAATGCTAATCGAAATTGATATGCCTTTTCGTGTTAATATCCTCAGAATGGCGTGCTACACTTGAAGAATAGAGACTACGAGTTGCTGGCAGCGCTGCTGGAGGCGGTGCTCCTGCTACAGTCATGGCGGTTAAGGATAGTATGGCCATGGGATGATAAAGTCAGTTCCGCATGAACATAAAAAGAGGTGTTCAATTTGTTAGTTTTATTTCTTTTTTATTTTTTTGAGTTCTTGATTTTGCTTTTATGAATTGTGCAATTGATTGATTTTTATGATTGCACCTTTTGTTTGGTTTATGCTAATGATTTAAAGTATGTGTATTGAGTTTCAGCGAATTTTTCCAAAAAGAAAAGAAATTCATTGGAAAGAGGGAAGAGGAAAAAAATGGAAGAAGAAAAGTAGTAGAAGGAGACGCGAAGCAGAGAATGCAGGGGAGGAGGGAGTTCCTCTACTGCCACAACCGCCTGCTATTTGCCATGGTCACCGCTGGATAGAAAACCCTAAAGAGTTAAGTATTTCATCTTCACACCAGTGGATTTTAGAACTTATGTATCACATTTATGCTTTTGATTTTTATTTTTGAACTGTTTTTACCACTTCAAGAATGTTGAAATGCTTTTTGTGGGTGCCATCTCTGCTGCCGTCTTCATCTGGTTCTCTATGTTGGAAAAGGTTTCTATTCTCAATTCCTGTCTCTTGATTATAGTGTTGGCCATGGGATGATAAAGTCAGTTCCGCATGAACATAAAAAGAGGTGTTGAATTTGTTAGTTTTTTTTCTTTTTTTTTTTTTTTGAGATCTTGATTTTGCTTTTGTGAATTGTGCAATTGATTGATTTTTGTGATTGCACCTTTTGTTTGTTTTATGCTAATGATTTGAAGTATGCGTATTGAGTTTCAGCATGATCTATAAAGCCATGACTTGATCATACGCTCATAACTAATTAATAAATTGCTCTTAGCTTAGCCCATGCTATCAATTATTGTTTATTTATTTGCAAACTTAAGCTATGAACCAAACTATGCCTAAGTTGAATTAATCATCATGTTATTAACATGTTCTGATCAGTTTTGCTCAGGCTTTTGTGAATACTCAGAAGCAAAAACAATTTTGAATCTATGGAAAGTAATCTTTTTCATAGTTCCCGTACACAAATGCAATTATTGTTCTTCATTTTATGATCATTTAATATATTCTAATATCTATCCTGAATAAATTTGTTGGATTTTGTTATTGTGCTACTGTTTGTGCTGATCTAGACTTAAATATTTATGGTCTCCCAATTCTATTTATATTATTTTTAAAAGTTTATATAATTTTGCTTTGAAAAAAAAAGGCCTTTTGTGATTTTTTATTAATAACTATTTTGAAATTTTGGTAAAAATATTTGGATTATTGCGATCATGTGGTACTTTGGTGATGAATTAATTTCTATTATGTTTGGTATACATTATGTTTGCGATCAAGTGGTACTTTTCTTAGTGTACAACTTTTTATCATGAAAGCAATTAGGGAAAACTTACTTTTTATACTGATAATAGATAATCATTTTTATATCGTTGAAAAGCTGTTCATACATGCACTCTTCAATATATAATAAGAGCAATCAAATAGTTTTATGTAAGACAAGGAAAATGCAAAATGGACTTGAGACAGATATGAGGAAGAATAATTTTACTAACTTATATGTTTAGTTGTAGATAATTACCAGCTAATTAAATTTAGCAACCAGCTTTCTTTTAACACAGTAATTCACAGAAATCTGTATTCAAGCTATGACTGCAAAGAAGGGGTTCCTTTGAGAGTGCAGTGCTGTAATCCGCTTTTTCTTAAGGTAAGTAATTATAATTTAAATGGACTTTGAAGGGTTCCTTTGTTTAGTTCAATATTATTCTCACTTTTTCTTCATAGAGTTAATCCTATTTCATTAATAGAGGTGTTGAATATCCTGAGTTTGAAAAACGTTGCTTCTATGTGCAAATACATTACAAAATAGAGTTTACTTGAATAGATCAAAGAATAGCTTGAGTAATATTAAAACTTTCCCCATTTCAAATCCATGATTTGAATCTCTCTCTTGCTCTCATTCCTCATTTTACTCTGCAGCACTGAAAAAGTAGCTTTAAATTTTTAGGATTCATTTAGTGTTTATTTTCATTTGCTCCCAGTATTGGCACCGTCTACCTCTGCCGCCTCAGATGATTTCCTCTCTGTGGAATACAAGAACTACAACAGCAACGCCAAAGTACAAGAACTACCAGCATAGGATAGCCTGGTCCGACTCGCAGAAAGTACTAGCCTTAGCCTTACACAGTTCCCACTACTTCATCATATCTACCTTCACTGTTTTGAACAGTGTTCATCATGCCTCAGTCTCAAAGAAAATACATTCAGGTGAGTTTTTTTCACTATTTTTCTTCTAAAAGCTTATATAATTGTTTATATTTACCAAATACTCTGTTATAAGGCTCTGAAATGTCATATATATAGTGAAACATGACGTATTCTTTGAGAGAGTGATTGAATTAGAGTAAAAGAGTTTTGATTTTGGTCAAAATTACCAATCTTTACTAACCCGTGTTCTCAACGAAACAGATAAGAAGAAAGCTAGGGGCCTTCCGCGAAATGTAGGCCAAGATTGACAAAGAGATGGACGGTGTTTAAGGTTTTTATTTTCCCCTAAAATTAGATTTTCATTTATTTAAGCTGTTTGTTTCATCTTTTCTATTAATTTTTATTGAAGATGGAAACCTGACTTTTACCCTTCAGGGGGCAAATTGAGACGGTTACTTTCTTTTTTTCAATATTTCTTTTCTATATGTGAAATCACTTGATATGTTGTGGTATGTAATTCTAAAGGTGTAAACTAGACAAAATTTAAATGAAAGAATATAAGTTGATTGTCGATAAGCTGTGATCTATGGTTGGAAAGTGTGATGAAATTGATTGAGATTATGGTGTTGTGATAACATGTAGGTAGATGAAGAGGATTGTTGTGCAGAGATGCTAACAAATGCTATTATCAGGTTAGATGAATGAGCACTCTCCTAGATGGATCCAGCAGCGACACAATTACTATCAAAAGACTTCTCATGCCAAGGGACAGCAAATAGGAGAATAAGGCTAAGGATTCCAAATAAAGGATTTATCCTCCTTTAGCTACTGTAATTTGGTTCCAAGGTTCGATGCAATAGTTTTTCTTATTTATTTTTTTTTTGGTTTTCTTATTTGGTTTGTTATAGTATAGAACTTGAGTTCAGGCTTATTAGTCCTAAAGATGAAAGAGCAAATTAATTTATTAAATTGTAGAGTCTTCTATGATTATTTCTACGTGTTTTCAAAATTAAATATATTTTCTCATATCTAATTAATGAGCTTTGTTTTTTATAATTGTAGCTAGATTATTAGTATCAAAAAATTAAATATATTCTCATATCTAATTAATGCATTCTGTTTGGTGCGCTCATGAAACACTGGATTGGCAGCAATGTACATGGCTGATTGATTATCACAATAGAGATTAATAGGTTGCGGATGAGGAAGCTGGTAATCATGCAGCAAATACAATAACAACCATTGACCCTCTTTTGTTGCCTGAGCCATGGCTCGAGACTCTGCTTCCGAAGAAGAACAAGCCACAGTCGTTTGCTTCTTACTCTTCCAAGAAATGAGAGAAGATCCCAAGAAAAAACAATAACCTGTCACTGATTTCCTAGAATCAGCACAGGTTGCCCAATCCGAATCAACAAAACCAGAGAGGCGAAGAGCATTTTGGCATGAGAAGAACAACCCTTTCGCAAGAGCTTGCTTGATGTAACGAAGGATATGTAGAGCAGCCTTGTAGTGTTCATCAGTAGCACAATCAAGAAATTGGCTAAGCTTTCCCACAGTAAATGCAATATCTGGCCGTGTATTAGTCAAATATAGTAATCTTCCAAGTAACCTCCGAAAACATGTTAGGTCCTCAAGTTTCGTACCATTCTCTTTAGAAATTTTACCATTATAAAGCATAGGAACACTGGCTGGTTTCGCCTCTAACATCCCAAACCCCTCAAGTAAGTCAAGTGTGTACTTACGTTGATATAAGGCAATGTCCCGGGAGCTACGTGCCACTTCCATACCAAGAAAAAATTTTAGCTTTCCCAAATCTTTGATGCTAAACTCAGCATCCAATGCTTTCTTGATAGCCTCAATTTCAACCAGATTGTCTCCAGATAAAACTAAATCATCCACATATACAAGAATTACAGCCAGGCCATTATTTGTGTGTTTGGTGAAGAAAGAATGATCATGGCTTGATTTGATGAAGCCATGCTGCTGAAGAAAGCCACTGAGACGCAAATTCCACTGCCGACTAGCCTGTTTGAGACCATACAAAGACTTGTCAAGCCGACAAACTGCACTATTGGGAACAACAAGGCCTTGTGGAGGAAGCATGTATACTTCTTCTTGTAACTCACCATGCAAAAAGGCGGTATTCACATCCAGCTGGTATAATTCCCATCCTTTTGCTGCTGCCAAAGTGAGTAGAAGTCTCAATGTAGTGAGCTATACAACCGGACTAAATGTATCAAAGTAATCATAGCCAGCTTGTTGACTAAAACCTCGAGCCACAAGTCGAGCTTTATGCCTTTCAACACTTCCATCGGGATTGAATTTAACCTTGAAGACCCACTTGCAACCAATGACACGCTTTCCCGGAGGCAAAGAAGTAATTATCCAAGTTTTGTTCTTCTCAAGAGCGAGTAACTCCGCACTAATTGCATTTCTCCAACACTCGTGTACAACAGCTTGTTCATAAGTCTTCGGCTCAACTGTAGTAGTTATAGCAAGGGAAAAGGCTCTATGGATGGGAGAGAGCCGCCCATAATCCACCATTCGAGATAGTCCATATTTCCTTGAACATGATTGGACATTAGAGCAACCTATGTCAACTAACATGCAATGATAGTCTTGTAGGTAATTAGGTGGCTTTCTAATGCGGGTGGATCTTCTAGGCTGAATATGATGGGATGAATTAGGTTGAGATGCATGAGGATGTGAAATTGGTGTACTATGAGATGAATTTGTGGGCTCATGATGTATATATTGAGACCTCAAGTCATGCAATTGTGGCGGACAAGATGTATAGGAATGTAATGGGGATGAAGGATATTGCAAATTCAATGAATTATCAACAAAAGGATCAATGTCATCAAAATGATAAGTAACGTTATGCTTGGGAGCAAAATCAGCTTGACTTTCTTGAGGAATTATCTGAGTGGATTTATATGGAAAACAATGCTCATAAAATTCTACATTTCTAGACAAATATGTTTCCCTAGTGTGAAGATCAAATAGAACATACCCTTTAGTGCCGGTTTGATAATCAAGAAATACACTTTTTCGTGCTCTTGAGTCAATTTTTTTTCTTCCTTGTAAAATAGTGGATGCATAAGCCAAGCAACCAAAAATTTTAATATGATTTATGTCAGTATTTTTGTTAAATAAAACTGCAAAGGGGGTTTGATTTTTCAAAACTGGACTTGGTAATCTATTTATTAAATGTACAGCTTGACCAATAGCATAATTCCAAAAACACTTTGGTAAACCAGATTGAAAAAACAATGCCCTTGCAACATTTAGTATGTGTTGATGTTTTCGCTCAACAATACCATTTTGTTGGGGCGTTTCAACACAAGAAGTTTGATGAATGATGCCATGTAAATTGTAAAAAGAAGTGATTTTAAACTCAGGACCATTATCCGAGCGAATGGTCTTAACTTGGGTTTGAAAGTGAGTTTTAACATAGGTTATAAAATTTTGTATCAAAGTGCTTGCCTCTGACTTTAACTTCATGAAATAAACCCAAACAAATCTTGTTTTATCATCCACAATTGTTAAAAAATATTTAAAACCTTGTAAAGAAACTGATGCTATAGGACCCCAAATATCCATATGCAAAAGATCAAAACTATTTTGGCTTCTTGATTCACTAAGAGGAAATGACAAACGCTTTTGCTTTGCAAAATGACAAGAGTCACGAGGTATATCATATTCAATTTTATTGCACTGTATAAAAGGATAAATTTGTTTTATTATTTCTAATTTGCTTTGTGGTACATGGCCTAACCTATAATGCCACAAATCATTATTTGAAAAATTTGAAAAACATTGATTTTGTGCAATTGTATCTGCAATCCTAGTATTCAAGCTAAGTGATATACTTTTGCTGCAATTGCTAAGCGATATACTTTTGCTGCAATGTTCTGAATTTGCTGTATGCAATGGATGTCCTAAATGCTTCGTATCTGCTGTCTCTAATGTTGGAATGCCTAATTGAGATGGTGAATGCATCATGTACAGCCCTCTTTTTGCTCTAGCTGTGCCAATCATCTTCAAGGAATTCTGGCTCTGTATCTCACAATATTGGTCAGTAAAAACACATTGACAATGCAAGTTTTTTGTAATTTTAGATATGGAAATTAAATTAAAGTTGAAACTTGGTATATACAGCACATCATTGAGATAAAATGTGTTTGAAAATACCACAGTTCCACTTATTCATGCTGTTGTTTGTGTCCCATTTGGTAATTTGGCCAGAATTGGCCTAATATGCCTAAAAGTAGTAAAAAAATGCATTGAGTGTGACACATGATCTGTGCACCTGTGTCTAGCACCCAAGAGTTTGAAAAAAAAGTTTTTACTGACAATAAATGTGCAATATGGGAGCTCATGCAAAGTGTATAAGTCTCTAAGATTATACCTCTCTTTTCTGCATTGGTGTGGCAGGCTTCTCTCATATTTGCTCCTTGACAAGGCTATGTACACTCCTGTTGAAGAAAGGTAAGCAGTGCGTTTCTCAAATTCTGATTAGACAAAGATTGAACATCACTCTCCTTCTCTTGTTTCTCTGTACAACCACTATTTCTTTCAATTTCAGTGGCTATCTGATTTGTCACAGCTGCATTGTTTACTTCCCGTGATAATTGTTGCCTTTGGAGATGGGGTGGATACCCATGTTTGTGGTAACAAGTATCCACAAGGTGCCCTACCTTATGACAATATGAACATGTCTTAGATGAGCTCCTTCCACCACCTCTTCCAGTTCTCCCTACTCGTCCCCCTCGTCCTCTTCCTCTAGGGACATAGTTGTTAAAATTGTGCACTGAATTGGCCACTGCAGTAAAACTTCTAACCTCCTGATCTGGACCATGAAGCTGCCTCTCTTGTTGAGTAAGCAAAGAGAACACTTCATTGATAGTAGGAATAGGTCTCATAAGCATTATTTGGGATCTCACAGTCCCATATTGCTCATTCAAGCCTCTCAAGAACCTTACCGCATAATTCTCTCTTCTGTAATTCCTCATTGTTTGAAGACCACAATCACACTCTTCATTGCAATCCTTGCATTTAGGAACTGGCTGGAAGCCTTCAATTTCTTCCCAAACTGCCTTCATTTTCGTGTAGTATCCTGTGATGGTTAGATCTCCCTGTTTCATTGTGTGTAATTCTTCTTCTAACTCAGCAATCTTAAACAAATCTCCATGATAATACCTGTGCTTTAAATCAACCCACATATCTACAGCAATATCATTCCAAGCTACACTCTGTGCAATTTCAGTACTCAATGACAAATTAATCCAGGCTACAACATATGTGTTGCATTTATCCCAAGCTATAAAAGTTGGATCATCCTTATTCGGTTTTTGTATAGTTCCATCAATGAATCCTAGTTTGTTCTTTGATTTCAAAGCTAACCTCATAACTCTAGACCAGGAATTATAGTTCTGAGTGTTCAAGGTAACAGTAACAATAGAGATTCCCGGATTCTCACCTGGATGCAAGTAATAAACACTTGATGGATCTGATAAGAAATTGGCACTTGATGTTGCGCTTGATAATTGCATATTTGAGAGTTTGCTCAAAACCCTTGCTAAGCTTTGAAGTTCCGCTAGAGAAAATTCTGAATCTGGAGTTTGATTCACCTCAGGGTCTGAACTAGAGTTGTTTGCCATAGTGACTAAACCACAGCTCCAATTGCATCACCGACACCCTTTCTTCAATCTCGATCTCCCACGCTCACCGCACCATGATAAAACCGAGTTCTTGATCGAGATTTTGGGAGAAGAATTGGGGAGGAAAAGAGAGAGAGAGAATAGTTTCTGTATATTGATTCAGAAAGAAAAATTGAGTAAAATAAGTTACAGATTGCCTACTATTTATATTACTAACTTATCCCTAATTCCTAATTTAATTTAAAGCAATTAACTAATTAAGATAATGATACCCTGACTCAGCAACACTAATTTCTAACAGAATTTGTTATACAAATTTTGTTATACAATCAATTTCAACTTGCTATCATAACTGAATGCATTTTCATCTCCATCAAGAATCACTACTAACTTATATGTTTAGTTGTAGATAATTTATTAGCTAATAACCAGCTTTCTTTTAATATAGTAATTCACAGAAATGTGTACTCAAGCTACGTGTATTGTTACGGTATGTGCTTCAAGATGTTATTTTTACAGTTATAAGTTGGGTTTGCCCATGACTTTTTAGTAAACAAACTAACAAAGCTCAAACCTACAAGGATGCACAATTATTTCAGAAAAGGCAGTCAAATTATCAGGCTGCCGTAGTAAAGATGCGGGTCCTGGAAGAGGAACGAGAAATACTAATTCAGGTAGGAATACAACAATCTTTTCATAAATATTGGATTATGAAACGTAAATTATATGATGAAGTCTGACACACAGAGTACATTATTTTCTCACAGATACAATGACTATGTGGCTAATTTACAAGCATGGAGGATAAAATTTTTGAAACATAAAAAGTAAAATTAAATATCAAAATACATGGACCACTGCGATGCAAAAATACATTGACCACTAAGTTGAGCATTAGAATTTATCACCAACTTGTGAATATTTTGAGCGTTTTTTTCCATTTGTTTTGGACACTATCTTTTTGGCTTTTGAGACGATGTATGATGATAGGATACAATTTAGCATTTTTGAATAAATGAATTTATACATAGAAAATATGATTTTATATGTGATTTTGTATGAAGAAATCTTAAAGACCATAAGATATGTATTAACTAGCCTTTTAATGACATATATCTTACATTAGGATTGACTTGCTTCTCTTCTTTTCTTTTCCTGTTCCCTGTTTTGTACTTCTTTGGATATCAATGCAAGTTTATAGATAGCTAGATTAATTTGTAACAATTCATTCAAACCATCCAAACAATAGAAAAAATAAAAATGGTTAGTATTCAAAATGATGCCTAAAGATATCATGTATATATTAATGAAGCTTTTCAAAAACTCTGTCTAAATTTAATTTACCAAATATATTAATGCAAGTCAAGTTTGATTTTTAATTAACTTTTTATTAGTACAAGTAGGGGAAGAAAAAATTGCTTGGTGCAATTTCCTTCTATGTGGTTTAATAACAAATTAAAAATTAAAAATAAAACTTATTGAATGGATTGTCACCGAAGTCCTTTGTGTCCTTTGTTGTGTGTGATTGTAGTAACGTTTGGCAGTGAAGATACCGAATGTAGTAGGTCGATGCTGTTCTTAGAAGAGTATCTGGCAAAGGAAAGAAAAGATGGTGGCAAGCGAAAGATAGAGTGGTTCGGAAGACGAGGAGAGGAAGGAGAAGCCAATAGAGGGTGAGAACAAGATCAAACACAAAATGAAGACTACTCTATAGTAGAAAACTTACGCCAGTGAAAATATTTTAGCCATTTTTGAACAATATTGTAATATTTCTTTTCTTTTGTTGGTTTTTTTACACGATTTTAGCGGGTTGTGAAGTAATTTTTTGTTGAAATGGGAAACTCTATTGCAGTGTTGTGCATTTCTTTGGTTCATGGGAGGTTTACCCTTTAAAAGTAGTGCAAGTTGAGTTATTTTGAGAGTACTTTCGAGTATTGGCAAGTAGTAGCTAAGAGCTTTATTTTGGGCGTAAGATATTTTTGTTTAAAGTTATTCGAACGCATTCACTTTGCCAGTAATTTCTGTTGCCATGCCTTCTTAAAAATCACTTCCACTACTGAAGATCAGTTTAGAGATGAATGCTATCAACCTATTTAAAAGAGACATTCTAAATCTCAATATTAAATTGGCAGAGTTTCAGGGATTGCTTGATGAGAAAGAGGCAAAGTTATTACACTACCAGAAATAAGCATGTTTAATTCTCTCGAGACCTTAATGAGATATAAATATTGATGTTATCACACTACAAGAGGTAAGCATGTTTAATTCTTTAGAGATCTTAATGAGATATAAATATTGATTTTTTTAATTACTTTTTATTTAAGTATTGAAGGGACTATTAGTTCATTGAGCAATTTTGCTAGGAAAAAATTCTCAGATGTCAAGAGGCTTACATTCATCTCCTGCTTTTGGTGGTTCTTCTAATCTTGAAGCATTGGCAATTGAAGCAAGTAATGCTGAAGAAATGGATGAGGAATATTTTTGTACATGCAAGTGCTCGATATTCATGGTAGGTAGATTTAGCATCTTAAAACAAATATTCTTATATCAGCAATTTTTTTTATCTGTTTAATTATTTTTTACAAATTTTTTAAAATTAAAAAAATAACAAAGATAAGATTCTTAGCACACTTATATGCAGGACCAATGTACGGTGAATTTTTTGTTGTTATTTTTCGACACATCTAAAATTATGCAATTCAGATTGAAAAAGTATTAATTGAAATTGTCTTAAATAATAAGTAATTTTCTTTTATTAGAAAGTTAAAACAGGCTTAGGCATCTCTAATGAATCTTCAATAATTAGCTTTATTTATTTGTTTTCTCGGTTTAAATCCCTAAATGTTATATTATGGACTGTGTGGTCAATCAAATAAGGGGAGGACCTTCATTATTTTAAATACAAAACAAGGAGCAGCATTATAAAAAAGGTGAATAGGATGGACGAAATCCAAATAAACAAATAAATTAACTAAAATTAATAAAGACTCTTATTCAATATTTAGAGAATGGAGAGAAGTCAACAAATAGATTTGTGTGGGAAAAAAAATTTTTAAATTCGGCTGAAAATCTTTGCTACCTCTTTTTAAATTCGGAACATCAACTAAGAAATAGATTCAATTCGTAGACTTACTATAGTGTAAGATTCTTTAGCTTACACTTAGTAAGGATGAAAGTTATTACTTTATAAATGAGAATTGAAACTTAATTTGTAAACATAGATACTTGATTGACTATTTTTTTCAACTTTTTTTTTGTGAGATATCTATCAAACCTACTTGGATCTTTTTTTTTTCGCTTTCTTGAATATCTTGGTGAATAAATGCATTGGTTTTGCTCCTGCTTCTATTCTTTTGATCTGCCAACTAAAGTATATCCACCTATTAGAGGAGGGGTTGAAGGTGTAAGCAAACAGAACTTCACAAATAGAGGGTTTTAAGATAATCAACCAAATATTTATCAGTTATAAGTTATCAATCTTTTATCATGAGTACATTGTAAACTGGCTCCCAAAATCTTTTTAATTAAAGATTAGTGTTTAAAAATTGTGTGGGTCAAGGGAAGAATGTCATAACAGTTTCTTTGATATCTCTTTTAGGTAGTGTTTTATAGAGAGACAAAGACTGAACTGAGACTGAGAGACAGAAATTTAAAGATAGAAACTGAAATAAATTATTCTGTTTGGTGTACAGTGAGAGACAGAAATTGAAACAAGAATGAACCTCTAATTTTATTTGTACAAAGAATAAAATTGAAATTAATTAATTGAAATGAGGGTATTTTAGATATAAAAATGTTATTAAAATTTCAGTCTCCGTCTCTAAAAATTTCAGTCTCCTGTGTCCCCAGTTTTTGGAGATACTAAAATACTGAAATTTTGAGGACAGAGACAGAAATTTTAGTACCAATTTCTGAGTCAACAAAATGATACTAAGTCTCAGTCTTTCCGTCTCTGTCTCAATACCTCAAAACAAACGCTATCTTATAATACTCCCATATCACATCAGATTGGAAATGGCTGCAGCAAAAAAAATTTTGCAGTAAGTAATTTACTTTTTATTTTATTTTTGATATTTTTGTTGTTGACCCAATTTAGTATATTTAATCATATTTTACAGATGTGATATTTATTAAGTTCTGTATCAGTGAGTTTTATGTTTGATTTTATTTTGTTTATTTATTTTTTTTAATGGGTAAACAAGCTTTAAATATGGCTCTATTCTTCTTTGGGAGCAAAATTATAATTATGCGTTAAAAAAATCTATTGAACATATAAATAACAAGCGAAGGATTTAAGTTTTTTATTTTACTGATATATAAAAGGACGAATTTTGCTCCCAAGATGATAAAAGTCCTTATATTATTGAATTTTATTTTAAATATTTTTATTTTTGTATTTGGATAGAAAGTAACAAAAATAATATTTATTGATTATCTCTAAGATATTGAAATGGTGAAAAAACAAATTTGTTAATTTTATAAGATCTATATATGCTTTCTTACCTTTATTTACAAATAACAATATGAATTACCGAGTTTCTGTAGTCGTTTGTTAAAGATTATAAAAAAAACTATATTGTATTATAGTCTAATATTAATCGTAAGGACAATTGACCAATAGTTGGTTTTAGAAAATTTTACTATACCAATTTTTCAAAAGTATAGAATTCTAAATGTATAAACTTTTTTGTAATGGTATACCGGCAAATTTAGATAAAAAAAAAAGCTCATTTAGTTACACATCTTAAAGATTTAAGAAGAGGTCAACATAAATAATTTTTTGCTTTTAGAAATGTGCATATACAAAAAAAGAAAAAAAATAAAATAAAGAACACTAACACATCAAATAAAGAAGAAAATAAAAAAGAAAGTATATATATATATTTTACTTTTATCATTGTAAATAAAAATGTTATTTTTTAGCTATGCTAAAAACATTAATTGTTAATACTCCAACATAATTTAAATTCTATAAGATGGTCGACTCATAAAAATTATATCTTTTAAGAGGTTGTGTGTGCAAATTGGTTGAAATTGGTATTATGCATGATTATGTTTGTGAAACATTAATCATAAATGATTGTAAATTCTCTCATTTATGTTTTTCTATTGTTGATAAAAATTATAAATAATTTGTTCATTAACTTTTTTTCGTCTGTTTGTTATTAGAAGTAGAAAAGATGTAAATTAAAAAATATTTATCGAATTAAACATCAATATAATAAAAAATTGAAAAAAAAAGTTTTTGTATACTAAATAAATTAATTTTTTCAATAAATATATATGTTAATGTTTTTATATACAAACTATACATAAATATAGTAAAGTAAATTGAGTACAAAATTTGTGTATAACATGAACAATAGATTAGGGGTCTAATAATATAATGAAACGTTACTTATATTAGTTGGTATTTGTATATTGTACAATTATAATATAAATTATTTTTATTAAAATTTTAATTTTTTTTAAATTGTATAATAGTAACAGAATGTAGAAATACTTATTTAAATATAAAAATAACTTTGATATTTAACTAGAATCCACTAATATGAATTAGAAAAATAATAAAATTATTTTGACCTTTAGGAATAGAAGATGGAATAACCTTACATATTATACAATAAACTTTTAATTTTTTATACATCAATTTTTTTTCAAATTCAAAGTAATAATTATTATTATTATCAATAAATAAGTATCAATAAACTTTTATGATAGAATAATATTTGGCCTGAGTCTAGCCCGGATTTTATACTAATTTTTCTAATAACAAACATGCTGGGTTGTGCCAAAAGTTAATATCAATCTATGTAGTCAAAATAAGATTGAAAAATATACAAACAAAATAATAAAATAAGTTTAATAATTGTTCATAAATTTAATAGCGCAATTATTTTGCTAACAAAGTTTGTTAGTAGAATTTAATTATCATTTTTTTGTGACTGAAATAAATTAAATAAAGAAAAACAAAATAAATAAAACAAGGAACTGCTTAAATAGAGGGGCAGTCCCGTTTAAGACTACTCTTAAACTCTTCCCAAGGTAAAAGAAGCTCCACATGCGAAAGTTGTAACTTCATTGACATCTTTGCCATAGTATCTGCCACCGTGTTTGCATCTCTCATAATCAAACGAAAGTCAACACGCCAATTCCAATGCATGATATCTCTTATTTTGAGCACCAATGGATCAATAAACCCAAAACCATCTTGAATAACAAGATTAAATGCTTCCACACAATCCGTCTCACAAATAACATCTCGTTGACCCACATCCCAAGCTAAGAGATATCCTCTCCAAATAGCAAACAATTCTCCTTGAAAAATACTATTACTCTCAATCATTCCCAAACACCCCCTTTGCCAACTCCCATTACAATCTTTAATAACACAAGCAAAACCAACACTATCACCCGAACCAAAATAACTAGCATCACAATTAATCTTAAAAGTACCAATGGATGGGGGATTCCAAAAACCATTTAGAGTAGAGGGAATGGACATACGTTGTAATTCAAAAATATTTCTAAGCTCCTTTTCTGAAGTTAATGCCAGACAAATCACTTTTTCTGGAGGCCAAGTTTCATGGGGATTAAATATGTCATTATTCCTTGCTCGCCATATCCACCAAAGTCCCGAAAAGAACTTGAACGGATGCTCTCTGCTATGATACAAGAACCAGTTCTTCAAATCCAAAGGATGACAAGAAATATCCAACCTATGCCAGACAAGCTGAGTTTTTGGACAATCCGAATACAATGTAAAACTGATTCCTGGCTAGAAAGACATCTTGGACACCTATCCGATGACGATATCCCTCTTCTAAAGCGAAAACTTGCAGTAGGAAGAGCCTCCTTAAGACACAACCAAGCCAAAAACTTATGCTTTTCCGGAACAAGCTGGACCGTCCTTCTCTCCTCCAGCTAGAAAACCAAAAATTCTGATTCAAATCTCCAATACACCAAGCAAATCCATCCTTCAACACTTTTCAAGCCTTGCAAAGACACCTCCAAATGGGAGAGTCCTTGTTCTTAGGATAACTAAAACAGTCATATAGAGATGATCGGTACTTGGCATCCAACAATTGGACCCATAGCTTGTTTGACTGCTGGAAAAAAGTCCAAACTAGCTTTCCAAGAAGAGCAATATTTACACAATAAGGATCTCTAATCCTCTAACCTCCATATTTTTTTGGAGTAACTAGTACCTTCCAACTAACAAGATTCAATCCTCTTCCATCAACTTGTCCTTTCCAAAGAAAATTCCTCATCATAGACTCCAATTTACTAATGATTCCTTTGGGAAAAATAGAGACCTGCATCTGATACGTGGGAATAGCGGCGGCAACAGAATTAACCAAGCATAGTCTACCAGTCCGATTGAGTAAACTCCCTTTCTAGCTTGCTAGCCTACTCCGAACCTTATCCAGGACACCATTGAAAGCTAAACGAGTCACCCTAGAATGGCTAAGGGTAACTCCAAGATACTTGCCCAAGTCCTGGACAAATCTGATAGAGGATACCCCAGTGAAAATCTCTTTCCTTGTTGTAGAGACATTCTTAGAGTAAAGCGCTTTAGACTTCTCCACATTAATCTTCATCCCAGATGCTTTGCAAAAAGTCTCTAAAACCAACATCACATTTTACACTTTAATTATTAATTCAATTTTTTTAGTTTAATTCTTTTAATTTAATATTTTAATAATATATTTTTAAATATTAATGACTAATAATAAAAAATAATAAATTTTAATAATTTCTAACATTTTTCGTATACCAAGCTTAAGTTTCCATTGCCCTGCCATTTGTAACTTATTGAGTAGATAGTTTAATTTTATAAGCTTAATGCTTACTGGTCAATTGACTTATATTAGCAGGGATAATAATAATAGAATTTAATTTTGACTCATTATTTGTATAAAATAATTTTATACGTTTATCTAATTATATAGCATTACATCAATAAAAATAACATCTTTCGGATGCGATGGTCGACCACGCTTTATAATTTCAGTACATCAAAATAATAATAATAATATCTTATTTCCCACAGGAAGCGGGGTTTTTACTTCATTTTTATGGTTATGTTCTTACTTCTTACAGCCCGAAAGATGCGCAAGAAATGAAATCAGGAATTTAGGAAGAAAGAAAGAAATTCGTTTGACGGTTTGAGTAGCGAATACTGAATAACGAGTGAGTAAGAAGAATCTCAGAACCAAAGAAAAGAGAAGATCGAGATTTAGATTCAGAGCGAGTGAGTGCAAAAAAAAAAAAAAATGGGGAGTTCCAAGTTCCAACGCATGTAACGGAAATAGGGAAGCTGAAGACTCCGCCATGGATTCTGCGACGCCAACACACACTGACAGCTCCAAATCCCAGCCTCCGTTCGCTGTCGCCGAGAAGGTCCTCGCTAAACACAAAGGTCGATTTTACGAAGCCAAGGTGAAGCAACTCACTCACACTCTTACCCTTACTTTGTTCTCTTCCACACTTTCAAATAAACTCAGATGTTTGTCTTCTTTCAAAAGGTTAGGCAGGTCGAATTCAAAGAGGGCCAGTGGCACTGTTTTGTTCATTATTTGGTAAGCATAATTTTCTTCTGAGCTCCTTTTCTTTTCTCAATTTTGTTTTTTCTTGGATGTCTTGGTAATTTTGTTTTTTCAATTTCAGGGTTGGAAGAAAAGGTGGGAATTTTCTCTCGTCTTACTCGAGATATCAGCACCAACTGCGAGCTCGGTTTTCTCAACGTTTCTGTGTGTTTGTTTTTATTATTAAATGCAGCTGGGATGAATGGCTTGCAACTGATTGTTTGATGAAAGACACAGAGGAGAATATGCAGATAAAGCTCGCCATTGATGAGAAATTTGGTCATGACAAAAGTACAAAGATTCACCGTGCATCCTTCAACAAACCAAAGACTCCTAACAATGGTTAGATATTTCTTTTCCTTGCTCTACTTACCACCGAAATTCTCTGCTATACTATTTTTCTCCTTTCTTGAATGCTTTTGCAGCATGACTTAATTTAAGTGTTGATGACTTTAGACTTTAGAGTAGTATACTAGTGTGAGATGCATATGACTCAATGTACATTGTGTTTCTTGGGGTGACAGAGGGATGGGGAGGAAAAGATTTTTATACTGCTATATTTTTTACTTTGTAGGGTGATGCGTTATAATTCTTAATTTCTTATAGCAGTATACCTATATGCAAGTAATATGCTTGTTGAGATTGTAAGGATCGATTTTTCACGACGTTAGTTCACAAACTGGAAACCTCACATAGATGAATTGATATTACTTTATATGTAACAAAATGTGGTGTGAATTTCAATATGAGACTCAGTTATGTTGAGTATGTTCAGGGTTTATATGCTGCATACATTGACTGCTAACTCTATACATCACTAACTACTCATGGCTAAATTATACTTTACATAGCTCGTACTAAATGCCGGGCTACCGGCAGCTATTAAGCTCCTGATACTTTAGCAATTACCCCTTTGGATTCTTAAGTTTGAGCCTCGTGTGTTAATAACTTTGGGATATCCATTTTCTGTCATAATAGAACCAACTGGTACGTATTTCCTTTCTTTTTCTCACCTAAGAGTAACATGTGGGTGTTTATATATGCATTATTTGGAATTTTAACCTTTTTCAGCATTCACTGTCCACAATTTGGGGCTCTCACTCACAACATTAGGAACATGCACAATCCCTTGCATGTGATCTAAAAGTTGCTGTCATTTTATGCTAAATGGATTTCTTGTTTTTATTTAAGTTACCTTAGCTTATATCATGGATACAAGGACGTTATGAGTTTTTACCGCATGTGTATATGTTTCAAATGGACTTTTACTTAGTCTTGGCCCTACGTTTTCTCTGACCTGTTTGGGAAAAATTGCAATGCAGAAAGCAGAGGCAGGAAACGGAAGAGTGAAACTCCAATTAAGGTGCACCATCATTTTGAATTTTAATGTGTATGGCACTGATTGTACACTTTGGTGTCTGATTTGCACTCTCATTTTAAGTAATATAGGGCACTAATTGAGCACCAGCAAATCTTTGAATTTCATTTAAAATGTGCATTAGCATAAATTATCATTCAAATTAGTTGGAATGGAAATATGTAACTTTTATCTCATATTTCCCCTGAGGGGTGAGATGAGGAGATGGTGCTTCTAAAGTCTTTTGGCTATATGGTATAATTTAATTGATTCGAGGTTTTGCTCACTGATAGGAAAAACCAGAGGTCCCTTCTGACAAGCTTGTCAGCATTCAGATTCCACCAACTCTAAGGAAGCAATTAGTTGATGATTGTGAATTTATCACCCATCTGGGCAAGGTAGTGCTATTCTTTTATATATATTAGTTTTATTTACAGAGTTGAACCCTTGTCTTAAGTCCTTTACAAGCAAGTTGATATAATTGTTACTCAACACAATTTTTCTTCAAACAGTAGAAATCTTTTTGTCATTTTGAAATTATTGGACCAGTATTTTTATTCTTATCGTTTTTTTTTCTGCAGCTTGTTAAACTTCCTCGCACCCCTAATGTGAATGACATAATGAAGAATTATTTTGATTACAGATTGAAGAAATGTGGCTTGTAAGTTCATGCTGAAGCACCCACCCTTAAGCATTATCTTTAAACATTTTCTGTTGGAAATCAGAGTGTATGGTGAATTATTTTTATTATTATTTCAGAATAATTTTTGTGGGAAATGGGTAGGTTGAGCAGTTTAGATGGTAGCTTTTGGTTTTTAACATGGTATTCAACACTACTACTACTACTACTACAAATAAAAGCCCCTGTTCTAGACACATTATAAATCATTACGCTTAGAAGTAGTCATTAAAAAGTGAGAATGGTCATTTTTTTTTTTATTATTATGATATAGTTTTTTGTTGTTTAACCCTCAAAAATCATGACTAAGTAGCAAGTTCCATCAAGATTTGTTTATTTGCCCAAAAATCTGCCTGCTTATTTTCTTCTGTCTTTTTGGCAAATTGAATTATTTTCTTGATTTGTTCTGCACTTGACTTCTGGGGTGTTGTCTTTGTATTTTACTTACACTGCTCTTATTGTTACTGTTTATTACTCTTATGTTTGACGTAGGATATCAGATTCAGTTGAAGAAATTTTGAAAGGATTGTGTTGTTACTTTGATAAAGCACTGCCGGTGAAGCTTTTGTACAAGAATGAGCGTCAACAGTACCAAGAAGCATGTCCTGATAATACCACTCCTTCCACTGTATATGGTGCTGAGCATTTGTTACGTCTATTTGGTATGCTCATCATCTGTGCTAGAGAAGCTTATCAATTATTTTGAATTATACATTTGTTGTCTTTGCAACGTGAGTTAAACAGAAAGGTATTATATTATGACCAATTATTTGGCCATCTGGCATGACTCCTGGAATCTTGACTCACTTTCTACACCAGTTTGTAATGGAAACTTTCAAACATAGCCTTGCATTGCATAAGGGTTTATCATATTATCTCAGTTCTTATAAGTTTGCATTTTCCAAAACTTTATTATTAGAGGTACTAACTAATGATATGGGTTTCTAATGGCTGGTACGAATTTTCTAAATTTGAAGTTAAGTTGCCTGAGCTGTTGTCCCATGCTAGCATTGAAGAGGAGTCAATGACAGAACTCCAAGCCCAATTAGTTGACATTCTAAGGTATCATTGGTTTCTTCCTTGTTTGAAGTGAAATACTATATTTTCCTGGGGTTAACTAAGTATCCCTTTATGCTTCAGGTTCTTGCAAAGAAATCAGAGTACATATTTCCTTTCTACTTATCATGTCCCTGATGATATTGAGAACAGCACCAACAAACAAGGTGACTAGGGTTAGGGAGGGGAGGGGACTACGTAGGATTTATTGTGCATAATTCAGCAGAAATGCTGCCCTAATACGTGGCTGATCAAAATTATACTGTTGTTATATTATATTCACTGCTGCTCTGTCTTGTAAAACCCAAAGTTTCAGGGTAAAAGAAAGAGTAACACATACTGAAGGAATATGCATATGCTGCTGAGTGCTGACCCTCATTTGTAGATTCAGTGATTCTGAAATTTGTATTAGTGTAGGTACAATTATCTTTAGTATTCTCTTGTATTCCATTCTTTTACGGTCAATTTTTCACAACGCTTTAGATTTTAAATCCACATATTGTACTATGAAATATCTTCCATTTGAATTGATTTGGGTTATTAAAAATTAGTCCCAGCCAAATGGGAACTGCGAAGGGACAAGGGAGAGTGGAAAACTGATTTTTTTTTTTGTTTTTGGGGTCATGGAGAGTGGAAAACTGGTTCAATGTTGTGTGGGCCATTGGCTGCGCCCGAGAACTCAAGACTTCAACAATTTAGACCAACGTCACCACTCACCAGGTTGGCTTATACTATTTTTTCTTATTAGTTGATTGTATCTGCAAATGTTGCTATAGCCTGTAACCTCAGAGCAAGATTTTCTTCCAACTTAAATCTTTTTATGCACCAAAGAAACAATTAATTGGACCTATCTTTGTCAATTTATTTTTGGATGCTTTTTATTAGTGAACTGGAACAGTACATAAAACATAAAAGTAACTTATCAACTAGAAATTTACTATTTAGTATATATTTACATAAGCAGGAAGATAGAAGAATGAGAATGTTTAGGATTGACTACAACATTTATTTATTATATGCAAGATGTTTTATCAACTTTAGATCATTTTGGCGTCTACATCCTATAGCTGTATATGAGTAAAATAATGATGGACCTAGTGATATATCTTTTGTGCGTATGTTTGAATTCCATGTTATTTTCCCCAGTACACATCCCAATCTAATAGTATATAAATATAGAAATTGATAGTCCTTTACTAAAATAATACGAATGCACCTAAGACACCATTAGTGTAACATGATCAAATGTTCAATTAATTTTATTTTATTTTTATAAGTAACGTGTTCTATTAATTGTATTTGTATATTAATATAAAAAATCTAAACCCTCCACAGCTGCTTAATGTATTTTTGGTGATTGTATAATTACAACCGTACCCTTTCTTCGAACAAATTCATTTTCCATGGTATTTCAACAAGAAAAACTGAAAAAGTCTTCTGGGAATGTCACAGTCTTGCTGATGCGGAATAATACGGCTGAATTATTTATCTTTAAATATTCAATATAGCTAAGATGTCAACGTACAACAATTCTCGTAATTAAATTAAATAATGCAACTGATGATGATCACTTATGACACCTGCATAAATTTGTTCTGTATATATATCAATCTTGGTGCTTCAATGTTGATCAGCCCAATTAAACACACTAACCAGCGTCCAATGGCTATCATCAATATATCAACATTAATATTTTTTCTCCTTTGTTTAGTATTGTCGATAAAGCTTTCATGTTCAACAAGAAACCATAGCATTCTAATCCAAGGTTCATCAATGTCAGTAGATAAACCAAACGACGTTATAGTGTCACCCAAGGGCACCTTTTCTGCTGGCTTCTACGCGATTGGCGAAAACGCTTATTGCTTTGGCGTTTGGTTTTCCCGAAATCCTACTCTTGTATGGATGGCAAATCGTGACGAACCAGTCAACGGAAAGAAATCAAAGCTCTCCCTACTCGCCAATGGTAACCTTGTTCTAGTGGATGCCGATAATTCCCATGTTTGGTCAACAGACACCGTTTCATCGCCGTCTTCTACCGTGCATTTGGTTCTGTATGACACCGGCAACCTTGTTCTAACGGAGGACATGAACAGCACCGTGTTGTGGCAAAGCTTTGATTTCCCCACGGATACTCTTCTTCCTGAGCAAGTGTTCGCCCGATTTACCAAAGTAATCTCTTCGAAAAGCCAGACAAACAAGTCCACTGGTTTGTACACGTTGTTTTTCGACAACGATAACGTTCTTCGTCTTGTTTACAATGGCCCCGAAGTTTCAGGGATCTACTGGCCAGATCCTTGGAATCTGAACTGGGCCAACTTCAGGAGTAGTTACAACAGCAGCAGAGTTGCAGTCTTGGACACTCTTGGCACCTTCATTTCCTCAGATAATTTCACTTTCACCACTTCCGATCACGGTTCCGTCATCCAGCGAAGGTTGACCCTTGATCCCAATGGAAACCTTCGTGTTTATAGCCGTAGCAGTGATCAAGATGACTGGTATGTTTCCTGGCAAGCTTATGCAAGACCATGCAGGATCCATGGCGTTTGTGGGCCCAATAGTTTGTGCACTTACCATACTGATTCTTCCATTAAATGCTCTTGCCTTCCCGGTCATAAGATGAAGTATTCAAATGATTGGTCTTATGGCTGCGAACCCAAATTTTCTCTATCTTGCAAGAACAATGAAAGTGCGTCGTCGTCACAGTTCTTATCTATAAGCAACGTGGAGTTGTATGGCTATGATTATGGACTCATGACAAATTACACATTAGATCAGTGTAAAGAGTTCTGCCTCCAACTATGCGATTGCAAAGGCGTTCAGTACACTTATAACAAGGCCTCTGGTACCAACAATTGTTTTGTCAAGGTTCAGTTGCGGAATGCATATCGCATCCCATATTTTGATGCTGAATTTCTTTTGAAACTGCCAGTCAATAGTACCTATTCTTTTCAAGATGATCAAGTTTCAATCGTTGATAGACACAACAATCTTGATTGTCCTGTGGGTGCAGAAACAATACAACTTGAGAGGATTTATATCAAAGGGCAGGTGAGCAGATATGTTAAGTTCTTGTTATGGTTCGCCGGAGGAGTTGGGATATTTGAAATGCTGTGCATATTTGTGGTTTGGTACTTTTTGGTAAGGTTTAGGGTGCATTCTGGTGCAGATGAACGAGTGTATGACTTAGGCTTTGCAGGGTTTAGGAGATTCAGTTACTCTGAACTGAAACAAGCCACCAAAGGGTTTAGCCAAGAGATTGGAAAGGGTGCATGGGGGATTGTATACAAAGGTGTACTCTCTGATGGAAGAGTGGTGGCCGTGAAGAGACTCATGGAAGCGAATCAAGGAGAAGAGGAGTTCCTTGCTGAAGTGAGAAGCATTGGAAGGCTCAATCACATGAACTTGATTGAGATGTGGGGATACTGTGCTGAAGGGAAACACAGGCTCCTGGTTTATGAGCACATGGAGCATGGTTCTCTTGCCGAGAATCTTAGGACAAATAGATTATTGGATTGGTCCAAAAGGTTTGAGATTGCGTTGGGTACAGCCAAAGGTTTGTCTTATCTTCATGATGAGTGTTTGGATTGGATTTTGCATTGTGATGTAAAGCCACAGAACATTCTTCTTGATTCTAATTTTCAACCAAAGGTAGCTGATTTTGGATTGTCCAAGTTGCTTAAAAGAAGTGACACTAATAAGTACTCTAGCTTTTCCAAGATACGAGGAACAAGAGGATACATGGCTCCTGAGTGGGTTTTGAACCTCCCAATAACCTCCAAGGTTGATGTTTATAGCTATGGAATTGTTGTGTTGGAAATGTTCACTGGAAAGAGCGCAACCAAGAACCTTGGGATTAGTAGTGATGGAGTAGAGAATAATCAACATATGTACCTGGTTGCATGGCTGAGAGAGAAACAAAGTAAGGGATTTCGTTGTGGTTGGGTTAGTGAAATCTTAGACCCCACCATAGAAGGTGATTATGATGAAAATAAGTTGGAAGCTTTGGCTAGAGTTGCTTTGCAATGTGTAGAGGATGAGAGGGACAAAAGACCCACCATGAGCCAAGTGGTAGAGATGCTTCAGAAATCTTTACAATAATCAGTGACATTCATTGTTATCAGTGTATCTATGTGCTTGTTTTGTTTATGTAGCTGAATAATTCTCCTTATAGTTCGGTGTTGATGTGTTTTCTCCTAGAAAATCTCTCTGTTCTATGTAATATGAATAATGAATGTAGTTGCTTGCATACCCCACATATAATATCTTGTGTATGATTGTATTTTCTTTTAATGTAATTTAAAAGTTGTTTTGAATGATTTCTTCATCATAATTTTTATGTTTTGAGTGTATTTCATCCACTCAAGAAGCCTTATTTTTATTAAAATTCCACGGTTTCCATGTGATTGTAGGTAAGAATTTAATGTCATGAGCATTTTTCTATTAAGTTTCTTGAATTTAGTTGTTCCATGTTGACTTTGGAAAACAGATAGTTCCTCTCCCATGGAGATCCATGCAGATAATTCTCAGCATTGAATTATTGCGTTAAGTTTTCAATTTTTCTCTTATACACTATAGTTAATAAATCTCAACTTATTTTCCAGTCGATTACTTCATGATTTTGTTACTCAGTGAATAGATAGTGAGATGATATCTCTCTTATTAATTTTAGTCATTTACTGTTAATTTATTTCCATGATTGATGTTGTATAGACATTTTTCTTTTTTTTTGGACGTGATGTGTATAGACACTTAATTTGATAAAGAAAATAATGACATGAGTCTGGTTTGATGACTCAGCATTTGGTCTCCTAACTAAAATATTAGGAGTTTAAATTTTACTTTAGATATGAAAAATATTTCACAGTCCATCGTTTGTTTTTTAAGTAAATAACTTAAAACAATATATATATTCTTATTTCAAATCCTAGTCTATAAAATGGAAAACATCTTCCTTTTATGAGATTGTAACCAAATAAAGTCTAATTTAATTTAACAGATTTTTGGCAACATAACCTTCAGTTTTTATTTTTTATTTTCTACATTGCCAGCCCAATAGAAGCAATAGATGGGCTTGTTAGAGTGAAGAGGCCTAGAAATGTGTTTGGTACAATGAATCGGCATAATACCCCAAAAGGCCTGAACCCTACAGAAGTTCACTACTTCCGTCCAACAAAAAGAAAAATAGGAGCATGTTCAGTCTTTAAAGCAGAACTTTGGGCATTTATGACGGGCTCAATATCACTTGGGATCTAGGTATGAGACAGGTTGAAATTGAAACTGGACTCTAAAGCGGTTGTGGATACTCTTAATGCCCCTTCATGAAAGAAAATCCTACAAAAGAAAGCTACCTAACCAAGTCCAAAACAAGAAAACGAAAGCTACCCTAACAAAGAAAATGAAACCTATCCCAAAAAAAAAAAAGAAAGATAATGGAACCTATCCAAAAACAAAAAACTATATGTTGTTCGGATACTAAAAAAAATGAGATGAAGGTGTTAAAAAAAATTAAAAAAAATGAAGACGTGTTTGATCAAAAGCATTTTGTGACCATACAACAACCTATTGACAAATCCTTAAATGGAATTTAATATCGCGGCGAATTAGTCCTTGACCTATCGGATTGGGGGATACCGTAGGAAAAAAAAGCATTTTGTGACCTTTTAAATTGAATTTGAATAAAACTACAAATTTATTAATTATTAATTATGATATTTTGAATTTTTTATCTGTCTTCATTGGAATCTCAAAAACTCGGATGTTTGAATCTACAAATTAAGAGTTTGGGATATCCATCATGAAAGTCTAAAAAATCAGAAAATCAAAACATCAAGAAAACTTCACTTTGACATTCAAGAAATTAAATTATCAACTCTTGGTCTTGAAACCGCGTTATATGAAAATATAATTAAAAAATATCCAACTCCAAAACTCACAAATCAAGGTAATAACTGATTAGAATTTGAATTTTATATAATTTGACGTCAAAATTTTAACAAGTTGGCACTTGTGATGCACTAAAGCTCGGAACTTAATGTCTTAATCTCGAGTTCAAAGTGAATTTGTTCTAAACTATTTCTCCAAGTCCAATACTAAGAGGAGAGTTCAAGAATATCCAAAGTCTCAAGGACTCTCTTTGAGGATTGAGGGTTTTCATGGATTTTAAAAAAGACATTACCCAAAAAAAAAAAAATTCTCATCATTCAACTTAATCCCTAATAACTAAGCTTTACGAGTTTGATAACTATATTGTATATCCTATACTCAACTTAGCCTAAAAGGTAATTTATGGCTTCATAGTCACATAAAGAAATGAGCTCATAATACACTATAACAAAAATTATTTTTAGTGGCAAATTTTTAGTGATAATAACATAATAATCACTATATGTCTTATTTAATTTATATTTTTGCGATAATTATATATTTATCGTTACTACTATATATTATAACAACAATTATATACTTTTTGTAGTTATTAAAAAGTTTTTTACCAACAAAACATAAGATAGTTAATGTCTAATTACCAATATATATTATTGACTATTTTTATTGTCGCTAAAAACAAAATATTAACTGGAAGAAGTTATTTTTCTAGTAGTGATGATATTATAACCCTTGATATATGCACTATTATAAATATGTATATTTAAGTATAATTTCTAATTTAGTATCTCTCAAGATCCATACTAATTTGAGTGTCGAAATTTTTGCAAGTACATTTTTATCTTTGGAATGATAAACTCAGAACACTAGTAACTCAAAATAAGATAATAATGCTAATTTCGTATCTCTAACCTACTTTTTATTATTTTCTTCATGAAATTTTTCAACTCGAAAAGTTTACAAAATGCTTTTGAATATTGTTCATTACTTCAAATTTCAACACATATATACAAAATTCAGTCAAAGTTCAAAGTCTAAAATAAAAAATATAAATTTACATAAAAATAACAAGGACACATGAGTCAACACTTTTTAATTTTTATATTGGAGCAAGAGACATAATTAACAGTCTTATTTAGGGTCAGAAGTGTTTGACAAAGATGAAAAAATCGTGCTACATAGCTCACCAAAAAATTGACCATCCAATTTGAGAGAAGACAAGATCGGACTGTTCAAATTGTGCTTGGAAGTCGGACCGTTCGATTTGATGGCAACAGGGATATGTCACACATGTATCATTTGTTCCTTTCTCTTATACATATCTATCCACAACCAAATTGAAAGAACTCATTGACATCCCTTCAATGAAATATCACTTTCAGAAGGCCATTTGAGTGGTAAAAAAATTTGCTTTTGAAGAGAGTCAGCCACCAACACACACAAACAATCGTACCCTCCATTTTTTGAAAAAAAAATTCATTACAACTGATTCGTTCCTATAAACTCAACAACAACCTATAACTCGCTGACTAAGTCAAAATATAAAACGACTACCAAATCTTCACTTACTAACTACTCTTATAAGTCGACAGTCAATAACAGACAGAGAGCGGGAGAAAATTCCTAATTATTCAACTATATATCAAGCCACTGGAGGTGAACAAGAAAGAGACTGGATTTGGATTTAATCAGAGAAGTGCTAATAATTATTTTTCATTTATTGACTTGAGCATTAGAGTCCTTTTTGCAGGTATCACGCTCGCCAGATATTCAACAAAGCTCGGAGCACGTTAAGGATAGAAAGACAAGCGATTCTCTCAAATTTGAGATATAACTCAGGGGCTCCAGGCAGCACGAAAGATTTGATACCCATCATGGAGCCAAACTTTAATACCTCACTATTATCTGTTTTATTGGTTCTTAACCCTATATTGCAGGATTTGAACTATAGCGGAAGAACCAACAAATCCTCCAACCCAAGACGATTTGATGGCTTTAAATGCAAAACTACATGCCGAGTTTAGAGAATGGATGAATTACAAAATCAAAAGCAAAATGCCCAGAATGATGGAGAAGATCTGAAGAATGTTGAGAACAGAAATAGCCATGATGATCATAACATGGAGGATCATAAGGAAGTAAAAATCATCCAAACGAAGTCCAAAAAGCGAACAAATCCATTCTCAAAAAAGATCATGGACTTTTAGATGTCTAAAAATGTTACCCTATCTACAACTTTGAAGCCTTATGAGGGTTTCGGCGACCTTAGTGTTCACATCACAAAATTCCACTTGATGATGTTTTTAAACGGTGCATTTGACCCTATAATTTGTCGTTCTTTTTCTACTTTTTTAGATGGTGCTGCCTTAGTTTGATTTTCTTTGTCTGTAGGTTCTGTATCAAGTTTTGATGAGCTCACTGATATGTTCATCAACAATTTTGCGACGTCCAAGATATACGTCCATGATTCTGACTACCTCAGCACTATCAAATAGAAACAACATGAAAGCCTCAAACTAGATGATGAGGTTGCTAAAGTTGCAATGGAGATCCATAACCTCAACCCAAATGTTCATCTGCATGCTCTAAAAAGCTGTCTTCGGCCAAGGAAGTTCCAAGAAACAATTGTTGTGGCCAAACTTGAGACTTTGGATGAGTTTCGCAAAAAAGGCAGTTGGACAGATTGAGATAGAGGAATTGTAATAAGCTCAGAAGGTCAAAAGACAAGTTCAACCTAGAGGCGAGGATAAGCATGGCAAGCACCAAGGTGGTCGGGATGATAAAAAGTTGTTCAAATTAACACCTCGGTTTGACTCTTACATGCAATTTAATTAAAAGAGGGAAGAGATTATCAAAGAGATCCTCCATGCAAAGATTATCAAACCACCAAGAAAGGTAGGAACATACCAAGCTAGACCAGAAGTATGTAGACAATACTAAACATTGTGCTTTCCACCAGAAATTCAGAAATACCATCGATGACTGTGTGATAGCTAAAGACTTGCTTGAGCGATTAGCTCAGCAAGGGATGTTGGACAAATATGTAGTTGAATGGTCAACAAATTGGCACTACACCTAAGCTCTCATGGAGGGCATTAGGAAAATAATACAGGAGCCAAAGACAATGGCCTCAACCAACTCAACCTAGAGGTATAATTAATTGTATTTCAAGTGGATTCGCAGGAGTCGAACTTACAAGCTTGACCCATTGAATAGAAAAAGTGCAACATGGGACCTGAGAAGAAGGAGACATCTCTTGCAGAAACATAAAAACTGCTTGCTACCGGGTTTATTCGAGAAATTCGATTAACAACATGGTTATCTAACGTCGTTATGGTAAAAAAGAGCTCGAAAAAGTGGTGAATGTGTGTTGACTTTACAAACCTCAACAAGTCCTACCCTATAGACACATACCACTGCCATGCATAGACAGGTGATGAGCGGATAATTTATACGCTTTTTGGCATTGTTTTTAGTATGTTTTTAGTATGTTTTAGTTAGTTTTTAGTATACTTTTATTAGTTTTTAGTTAAAATTCATTTTTCTGGACTTTACTATGAGTTTGTGTGTTTTTCTGTGATTTCAGGTATTTTCTGGCTGAAATTGAGGGACCTGAGCAAAAATCTGATTCAGAGATTGAAAAGGACTGCAGATGCTGTTGGATTCTGACTTCCCTGCACTCGAAATGGATTTTCTGGAGCTACAAAAGCCCAATTGGCGCGCTCTTAACAGCGTTGGAAAGTAGACATCCTGGGCTTTCCAGCAATGCATAATAGTCCATACTTTGCCCAAAATTTGATGGCCCAAACTGGCGTTCCAAATTAGCTCAAGAATGCCCGGCGTTAAACGCCGGAACTGGCACAAGAATGGGAGTTAAACGCCCAAACTGGTACAAAAGCTGGCGTTTAACTCCAAGAAGAGTCTCTACATGAAAATGCTTCAATGCTCAGCCCAAGCACACACCAAGTGGGCCCCGGAAGTAGATTTTTATGTCATTTACTCATTTCTGTAAACCCTAGCTACTAGTTCTCTATAAGTAGGACCTTTTACTATTGTATTTTCATCGTGGGATCACTTTAGATCCTTTGATCATCTTTAGATATTTGAATCTTTTGATCACGTTCATGGGGCTGGCCTCACGGCCATGCCTAGACCTTGTTCTTATGTATTTTCAACGGTGGAGTTTCTACACACCATAGATTAAGGTGTGGAGCTCTGCTGTACCTCGAGTATTAACTATGACGAGCTTCAAACTCCTGAAGGCTGGGCGTTAGTGACAGACGCAAAAGAATCACTGGATTCTATTCCAACCTGATCGAGAACCGACAGATGATTAGCCGTGCCGTGACAGGGTGCGTTGAACATTTTCACTGAGAGGACGGGATTGTAGCCACTGACAACGGTGATGCCCAACATACAGTTTGCCATGAAAAGGAGTCAGAAGGATTGGATGAAGACAGTAGAAAAGCAGAGAGACGGAAGGGACAAAGCATCTCCGTACACTTATCTGAAATTCTTACCAAAAGCATCTCCATACGCTTATCTGAAATTCTCACCAATGAAATACATAAGTATCTCTATCTTTATGTTTTATTCATATATCATTCATAACCATTTGAATCTGCCTGACTGAGATTTACAAGGTGACCATAGCTTGCTTCATACCAACAATCTCCATGGGATCGACCCTTACTCGCGTAAGGTTTATTACTTGGAAGACCCAGTGCACTTGCTGGTTAGTTGTGCGAAGTTGTGATAAAGAGTTGAGATTTTAATTGAGCGTACCATGTTGATGGCGCCATTGATGATCACGATTTCGTGCACCAAGTTTTTGGCGCCGTTGCCGGGGATTGTTTGAGTTTGGACAACTGACGGTTCATCTTGTTGCTTAGATTAGGTATTTTTCTTCAGAGTTCTTAAGAATAAATTCTAGTGTTTCAAGGTGATGTTCTTATCATCACCAAAGCTGATTGATCTTCATCAATTTAGCACTTGAATGTAATGTCCTGCTGAAGCTTGGCTAGCCATGTCTAATTCCTTTAGACTAAAGCTTTAGACTAACATTGCATGATTCCTGAAATTCTCATTAAGAATTTTGATACCTTTATTTTATTTTCCACTTAATTTTCGAAAAAAAAACCAAAAAAATTACAAAATCATAAAAACCAAAAATATTCTCATGTTTCTTGTTGAGTCTAGTGTCTCATTTTAAGTTTGGTGTCAATTGCATGTTTCTGTTCTTCTTGCATTTTTCGAATTCATGCATGTGTCTTCATTAATCTTCAAGTTGTTCTTGATGATTTCCTTGTTATGATCTTTAAATTCTCTTGTCTTGAGTGTTTTGTTGTTTCTCATATGCATTCTCATCTTGTTAGTGTCAATGGTATACAAACTGCTAAGTTTGGTGTCTTGCATGCATTGTTATTTGATTTTAGTTACATTTTGATTATTAAAAATCCAAAAATTTTTTAATTTGTGTCTTTTCAAGTCAATAATACAGAGAATTGAAGGTTCAGAACATACAGTAGAGGAATTACACAAAAAAAGCTGGGCGTTCAAAACGCCCAGTGAAGAAGGCAAACTGGCGTTTAAACGCCAGCCAGGGTGCCTGGCTGGGCGTTTAACGCCCAAAAGGGTAGTGATTTGGGCGTTAAACGCCAGAATGGATACCATTCTGGGCGTTTAACGCCAGGATGGCACAAGAGGGAAGATTCTGTTTTTAACTCAATTTTTTTTCAAGTTTTCAAAATTTTTCAAAAACAAATCTTTTTCAAATCATATCTTTTCAATCATATATTTTCAAAATCAATTTCTTTCCATTTTCAAAAATACTTGCTATCAATTAATGATTTGATTCAACATTTCAAGTATGTTGCCTTTTCTGTTGAGAAAGGTTTAATGTCTGAATCATATCTTTTCTTGTTAGCCAAGTCATTAATTTTTTTTAAATCAAATCTTTTTAAAATGTTTTTCAAATCATATCTTCTCAATCATATCTTTTTAAAACTATATCTTTTCAATCATATATTTTTCTCACATCTTTTTCAAAATAGTTTTCAATCATATCTTGTTGATTTCTAATTTCAATATCTTTTTCAAAAATCACTTGATTTTTTTTCCATTCTTAGTCTTCGAAAATCAATTGAAGTTTTTCAAAATGTTTTTAAAATCTTTTACTTAATTTTCGAAAATTTCGTACCCTCTTCTCACATGCTTCTATTTATGGACTAACACTATTCCTCAATGCACAATTCAAACTCCATCTTTCCTTGATAAGTTCGAATTTTCTACCTCTTCCTTCTATTTTTCTTTTCCTCTGACACCTCAAGAAATTTTTATACTGTGACATAGAGGATTCCATATTTTCTTGTTTTCTTCTCTTTCATATGAGCAGGAGCAAAGACAAAAGCATTCTTGTTGAGGCTAACCCTGAAACCGAAAGGACCTTAAAGCGAAAGCTAAGAGAAGCTAAGGCACAACTCTCTGTAGAGGACCTAACAGAAATCTTCAAACAAGAAGAAGACATGGCAGCCGAAAACAAAAACAATGCCAACAATGCAAGGAAGGTGCTGGGTGACTTTACTGCACCTACTCCCGCTTTTATTGGAGAAGCATCTCTATCCCTGCCATTGGAGCAAACAACTTTGAGCTTAAGCCTCAATTAGTTTCTCTGATGCAACAGAATTGCAAGTTCCATGGACTTCTATTGGAAGATCCTCATCAGTTTTTAGCTGAATTCTTGCAAATCTGTGACACTGTCAAGACTAATGGGGTTGACCCTGAGGTCTATAAACTGATGCTATTCCCTTTTGCTGTAAGAGACAGAGCTAGAACATGGTTGGATTCTCAACCTAAAGAAAGCCTGGACTCTTGGGAAAAGCTAGTCAATGCCTTCTTGGCAAAGTTCTTTCCACCTCAAAAATTGAGTAAGCTTAGAGTGGAAGTCCAAACCTTCAGACAGAAGGAAGGTGAATCCCTCTATGAAGCTTGGAAAAGATACAAACAATTGATCAGAAAATGTCCTTCTGACATGCTTTCTGAATGGAGCATCATAGGTATCTTCTATGATGGTCTATCTGAACTGTCCAAGATGTCATTGGATAGCTCTGCTGGAGGATCTCTTCATCTGAAGAAGACGCCTACAGAAGCTCAAGAACTCATTGAAATGGTTGAAAATAACCAATTCATGTACACTTCTGAAAGGAATCCTGTGAAAAATAGGACGAATCAGAAGAAATGAGTTCTTGAGATTGATACCCTAAATGCTATATTGGCTCAGAAATATGTTCTAGTTAGTTTTTAGTATATTTTTATTAGTTTTTAGTTAAAATTCACTTTTCTGGACTTTACTATGAGTTTATGTGTTTTTCTGTGATTTCAGGTATTTTATGGCTAAAATTGAGGGACTTGAGCAAAAATCTGATTCAAAGACTGAAAAGGACTGCAGATGCTGTTGGATTCTGACCTCCCTGCACTCGAAGTGGATTTTCTGGGGCTACAGAAGCCCAATTGGCGCGCTCTCAACGGCGTTGGAAAGTAGACATCCTGGGATTTCCAGCAATATATGATAGTCCATACTTTTCCCAAGATTTGATGGCCCAAACCGGCGTTCAAAGTCACCCTTAGAAATCCCAGCGTTAAACGCCGGAACTGGCACCAAAATGGGAGTTAAACGCCCAAACTGGCATAAAAGCTGGCGTTTAACTCCAAGA
>NC_029779.3:18196649-18196984 GCF_000817695.3 Arachis duranensis
TTTATGTCATTTACTCATCTCTGTACACCCTAGGCTACTAGTTCTCTATATATAGGACCTTTTACTATTGTATTGAGACATATTGATCATGTTTTGATGATTGAACCCTCTTTGGGAGGCTGGCCATTCGGCCATGCCTAGACCTTGTTCTTATGTATTTTCAACGGTGGAGTTTCTACACACCATAGATTAAGGTGTGGAGCTCTACTGTACCTCGAGTATTAATGCAATTACTATTGTTCTTCTATTCAATTCCGCTTGTTCTTGTTCTAAGATATCACTTGTTCTTCAACTTGATGAATGTGATGATCCGTGACACTCATCATCATTCTCAC
>NC_029779.3:18198746-18200095 GCF_000817695.3 Arachis duranensis
TTCAGAACATACTGCAGAGGAATTACACAGAAAAAGCTGGGCGTTCAAAACGCCCAGTGAAGAAGGACAGACTGGCGTTTAAACGCCAGCCAGGGTACCTGGTTGGGCGTTTAACCCCAAAAGGGTATAGTTTTGGGCATTAAACGCCAGAATGTGCACCATTCTGGGCGTTTAACGCAGGATGGCACAAGAGGGAAGATTCTGTTTTCAATGCAATTTTTTTCAAGTTTTCAAAGTTTTTCAAAATCAAATCTTTTTCAAATCATATCTTTTCAATCATATGCTTTCAAAATTAATTTCTTTTCTTTTTCAAAGATACTTGCTATCAATTAATGATTTGATTCAACATATCAAGTATGTTGCCTTTTCTGTTGAGAAAGGTTTAATGTTTGAATCATATCTTTTCTTGATAGCCAAGTCATTAATTTTCAAAATCAAATCTTTTAAAATGTTTTTCAAATCATATCTTCTCAATCACATTTTTTAAAAAAAAAAAACCCAATCATATCTTCTTAACCACATCTTTTTCAAAATAGTTTTCAATCAAACCTTTTTAATTTCTAATTTCAAAATCTTTTTCAAAAATCACTTGATCTCTTTCCCACTCTTGGTTTTCGAAAATTAATTAGTGTTTTTCAAAATGTTTTCAAAATTTTTTACTTAATTTTCGAAAATTACTTCCCTTCTTCTCACATCCTTCTGTTTATGGACTAACACTATTCCTTAATGCAAAATTCGAACTCCATCTTCTTTGATAAGTTCGAATTTTCTACTTCTGTCTTCTACTTTTCTTCTCCTCTGACACCTAAAGGAATCTCTATACTGTGACATAGAGGATTCTACATTTTTCTTGTTCCCTTGTCTTTCTTATGAGCAGGAGCAAGGACAAAAGCATTCTTGTTGAGGCTGACCCTGAACCTGAAAGGACCTTGAAGCGAAAGCTAAGAGAAGCCAAAGCACAACTCTCTGTAGAGGATCTAACAGAAATCTTCAAAGAAGAAGAACCTATGGCAGCCGAAAACAACAACAATGCCAACAATGCAAGGAAGGTGCTGGGTGACTTTACTGCACCTACTCCCAACTTTTATGGGAGAAGCATCTCTATCCCTGCCATTAGAGCAAACAACTTTGAGCTTAAGCCTCAATTAGTTTCTCTAATGCAACAGAATTGCAAGTTCCATGGACTTCCATTGGAAGATCCTCATCAGTTTTTAGCTGAATTCTTGCAAATCTGTGACACTGTCAAGACTAATGGGGTTGACCCTGAGGTCTACAGACTTATGCTATTCCCTTTTGCTGTAAGAGACAGAGCTAGGACATGGTTGGACTCACAACCTAAAGAAAGCCTG
>NC_029779.3:18203752-18204003 GCF_000817695.3 Arachis duranensis
CTGAAAAGGTTCACCCAATTATGTGTCTGTGGCATGTATGTATCCGGTGGTAATACTGGAAGACAGAGTGCTTTGGGCCACGGCCAAGACTCAATAAAGTAGCTATGTTCAAGAATCATCATACTTAACTAGGAGAATCAATAACACTATCTGGACTCTGAGTTCCTAGAGAAGCCAATCATTCTGAACTTCAAAGGATAAAGTGAGATGCCAAAACTGTTCAGAGGCAAAAAGCTACTAGTCCCGCTCAT
>NC_029779.3:18204374-18204960 GCF_000817695.3 Arachis duranensis
TTGAGGGACCTGAGCAAAAATCTGATTCAGAGACTGAAAAGGACTGCAGATGCTGTTGGATTCTGACCTCCCTGCACTCGAAGTGGATTTTCTGGAGCTACAGAAGCCCAATTGGCGCGCTCTCAACGGCGTTGGAAAGTAGACATCCTGGGCTTTCCAGCAATATATGATAGTCCATACCTTTCCCAAGATTTGATGGCCCAAACCGGCGTTCAAAGTCACCCTCAGAAATCCCAGCGTTAAACGCCGGAACTGGCACCAAAATGGGAGTTAAACGCCCAAACTGGCATAAAAGCTGGCGTTTAACTCCAAGAGGAGTCTCTACACGAAAATGCTTCAATGCTCAGCCCAAGCACACACCAAGTGGGCCTGGAAGTGGATTTTTATGTCATTTACTCATCTCTGTACACCCTAGGCTACTAGTTCTCTATATATAGGACCTTTTACTATTGTATTGAGACATCTGGTTAGCTATCCTTGTTTTGATGCTATCTTAGATCACTGGAAGGCTGGCCATTCGGCCATGCCTAGACCTTGTTCTTATGTATTTTCAACGGTGGAGCTTCTACACACCATAGATTAAGGT
>NC_029779.3:18205219-18207717 GCF_000817695.3 Arachis duranensis
TTAGTGACAGACGCAAAAGAATCACTGGATTCTATTCCGGCCTGATCGAGAACCGACAGATGGATAGCCGTGCCGTGACAGGGTGCGTTGAACATTTCCACTGAAAGGATGGGAGGTAGGCACTGACAACGGTGAAACCCTTGCTTAAGCTTGCCATGGAAAGGAGGAAGAAGGATTGGATGAAGACAGTAGGAAAGCAGAGAGACGGAAGGGAAGGCATCTTCATACGCTTATCTGAAGTTCCTACCAATGAATTACATAAGTATCTCTATCTTTATCTTTATGCTTTATTCATTTATCACCATACCCATTTGAGTTTGCCTGACTGAGACTTACAAGGTGACCATAGCTTGCTTCATACCAACAATCTCTGTGGGATCGACCCTTACTCGCATAAGGTTTATTACTTGGACGACCCAGTACACTTGCTGGTTAGTTGTGCGAAGTTGTGTTTATGCCATGGTATTGAACACCAAGTTTTTGGTTTCATTACCGGGGATTATTTGATTTGTAAAAAGTATTGATCACAATTTCGTGCACCAGCAACAGACAGAGAATTCTAAGCAGAACCACTCTGACTTAGCAACCATGGTCTCTGATCTAATCAAAACCACTCAAAGTTTCATGACCGAAACAAGGTCCTCCATTAGAAACTTGGAGGCACAAGTGGGTCAGCTGAGTAAGAAAATTACTGAACTCCCTCCTAGCACTCTTCCAAGCAATACAGAAGAGAATCCAAAAGGAGAGTGCAAGGCCATTAACATGACCTACATGTCTGAATTTGGAGAGGAGGAAGAGGCAGGGAGCGCCACTGAGGAAGGCCTCAATGGACGTTCACTGGCCTCCAATGAGTTCCCTAATGAGGAACTATGGGAATCTGAGGCTCACACTGAGACCATAGAGATTCCATTGAATTTACTTCTGCCATTCATGAGCTCTGATGAGTATTCTTCCTCTGAAGAGGATGAAGATGTCACTGAAGAGCAAGTTGCCAAGTACCTTGGAGCAATCATGAAGCTAAATGACAAGTTATTTGGTAATGAGACTTGGGAGGATGAACCCCCTTTGCCACATCTCCTTTCTTTTCCTTCCCAGCATGTCTGTCGTCTTCTCCACAACCACCAACGGCAATCAAGCCAGCCAAGCCCAGGTAGCACTTCACCTTCTCTCCCCCCTCCATGCCCACACGCGGATGCCGAGTCGGATGCTTTCACTCAAGAAGATGTTGTCGGCCTCGTTGAACCTTTTAAAAACGAAGAAATATGCCATTGGAAGTGATCGAGAGTGGATGAGTTCCAGTAAGAAGGAGTAGATGGAGGGAAGAATTTTTCCGGTAGTTTCCAGGCGTTGAGCTCATCCTCGATGCAGTGAAAAGCTGACACCTTCCTCAGTCGCTTTTGATCGGCTGCAGAAAGCTTCTAATTCACTTGGCAAAAGACATCCAATCCCAGGGAACAAGTCAGACTGTAAGCGGCAAGATGGAAATTTCAATCAACGAAAAAATGAGTCTTGGCTAAGCCCCAAACCATTAGAGCTCATCAAAGAACTGGATAACTTGACTAGGCAGAGATTACCTCAAAAGAGACAGGACCCTGGGAAGTTCTCAATACCTTGTACAGTAGGCACCATGACCTTCAAGAAGGCTCTGTGTGACCTAGGGTCAAGCATAAATCTCATGCCTCTCTCTGTAATGGATAAGCTAGGGATCTTTGAGGTGCAAGCTACAAAAATCTCACTAGAGATGGCAGACAATTCAAGAAAACAAGCTTATGGACTTGTAGAGGATGTTCTGGTAAAAGTTGAAGACCATTACATCCCTGCTGATTTCATAGTCCTAGAGACTGGGAAGTGCATGGATGAATCCATCATCCTTGGCAGACCCTTCCTAGCCACAGCAAAGGCTGTGATTGATGTTGACAGAGGAGAATTGATCATTCAAGTGAATGAAGGATCCCTTGTGTTTAAGGCTCAAGGATATCCCTCTGTAACCATGGAGAGGAAGCATGAAGGGCTTCTCTCAAAACAGAGCCAAACAGAGCCCCCACAGTCAAACTCTAATTTTGGTGTTGGGAGATTCCAACATTGCTCTGAGCATCCCTGAGGCTCCATGAGAGCCCTCTGTCAAGCTACTGACATTAAAGAAATGCTTGTTGGGAGGCAACCCAATGTTATATTTATCTAATTTCCTTTGTTATTTTATGTTTTCTACAGGTTAATGATCATGGGAAGTCACAAAATCACTTAAAAAAGCAAAAACAGCATGAAAAATAGAAAGAAAAATAGCACACCCAGGAGGAAGACCTTGCTGGCGTTTAAACGCCAGTAAGGGTAGCAGATGGGCGTTTAACGCCCAGTCTGGCGCCATTCTGGGCGTTTAACGCCAGAAAGGGGCACCAGACTGGCGTTAAACACCAGAGAAGGGCAAGAAGTTGGCGTTAAACGCCAGAAAGGGGCACCAGCCCGGTGTTTAACGCCAGAATTGGCACAAAGGGCATTTT
>NC_029779.3:18208032-18208151 GCF_000817695.3 Arachis duranensis
TAAAAGCATTGCTTTTTATTTTTCCATAACCATTTATGGCATCCAAGGCCGGAGAAACATCTAGAAAGAGGAAAGGGAAGGCAAAAGCTTTCACCTCCGAGTCATAGGAGATGGAGAGA
>NC_029779.3:18208400-18208729 GCF_000817695.3 Arachis duranensis
CCATGATCAAAGTGTGAACCCGGACCCAAAGAATTGGCTTACAATGGTTCGGGGGAAATGCTTAGATTTTAGTCCGGAAAATGTAAGGTTGGCATTCAACTTGCCCATGATGCAAGGAGATGAACACCCTTACACTAGAAGGGTCAACTTTGATCAAAGGTTAGACCAAGTCCTCATGGACATTTGTGAAGAGGGCGCTCAATGGAAGAAAGATTCAAGAAGAAAGCCGGGTCAACTGAGAAGGCATGACCTCAAGCCCGTGGCTAGGGGATGGTTGGAGTTTATCCAACGCTCAATCATTCCCACTAGCAACCGGTCCGAAGTTACTA
>NC_029779.3:18208867-18209133 GCF_000817695.3 Arachis duranensis
GGCAAGGTTAGCCTTTCCTCATCTCATTTGTCACCTCTGTTATTCAGTTGGAGTTGACATAGAGGGAGACACCCTCATTGACGAGGACAAGCCCATCACTAAGAAAAGGATGGAGCAAACAAGAGACCCCTCTCATCATGAAATCCCTGAGATGCCTCAAGGATGCACTTTCCTCCTCAAAACTATTGGGAGCAAATCAACACCTCCCTAGGAGAATTGAGTTCCAACAAGGGACAACTAAGGGTGGAGCACCAAGAACATTCCAT
>NC_029779.3:18209285-18210911 GCF_000817695.3 Arachis duranensis
ATCACTAAGGTGGACCCGTTCTTTAACTTCCTTGTTCCTTATTTTCCTGTTTTTCGAATTTTCATGCTTATGTTTATCTATGTTTGTGTCTTGTGATCATTAGTGTCTTAGTGTCTATGCCTTAAAGTTATGAATGTCCTATGAATCCATCACCTTTCTTAAATGAAAAATGCTCCTAATTGAAAAAGAGAAGAATTGCATGAATTTTAAATTTTATAACAGATTAATTATTTTGATGTGGTGGCAATATTTTGGTTTCTAAATGTATATTTGAACAGTGCATAAGTCTTTTGAATTTGTTGTTCATGAATGTTGGCTCTTGAAAGAATGATGAAAAAGGAGACATGTTACTGAGGATTTGAAAAATCATAAAAATGATTCTTGAAGCAAGAAAAAGCAGTGAATACAAAAAAAAGAGGAGAAAGAGAAAAAGAAAGAAAAAGAAAGAAATAAAAGTGTGATCCAAGGCAAAAAGAGTGTGCTTAAGAACACTGGACACCTCTAATTGGGGACTCTAGCAAAGCTGAGTCACAATCTGAAAAGGTTCACCCAGTTATGTGTTTGTGGCATGTATGTATCCGGTGGTAATACTGGAAGACAGAGTGCTTTAGGCCACGGCCAAGACTCATAAAGTAGCTGTGTTCAAGAATCATCATACCCAACTAGGAGAATCAATGACACTATCTGGATTCTGAGTTCCTAAAGAAGCCAATCATTCTGAATTTCAAAGGATAGAGTGAGATGCCAAAACTGTTCAGAGGCAAAAAGCTAAAGCCCCGCTCATCTAATTAATACTGATCTTCACAGATGTTTTTGGAATTCATTGCATATTCGTGTGTTTTTCTGTGATTTTAGGTATTTTCTGGCTGAAATTGAGGGACCTGAGCAAAAATCTGATTCAGAGATTGAAAAGGACTGCAGATGCTGTTGGATTCTGACCTCCCTACACTCGAGGTGGATTTTCTAGAGCTACAGAAGTCCAATTGGCACTCTCTTAACGGCGTTGGAAAGTAGACATCCTGGGCTTTCCAGAAATGTATAATAGTCTATACTTTGCCCAAGATTTGATGGCCCAAACCGGCAATTCAAATCAGCTCAAGAATGCCCGGCGTTAAACGCCGGAACTGGCACAAGAATGGGAGTTAAACGCCCAAACTGGCACAAAAGCTGGCGTTTAACTCCAAGAAGAGTCTCTACACGAAAATGCTTCAATGCTCAGCCCAAGAACACACCAAGTGGGCCCGGAAGTGGATTTTTATGTCATTTACTCATTTCTGTAAACCCTAGCTACTAGTTCTCTATAAGTAGGACCTTTTACTATTGTATTTTCATCAGGGGATCACTTTAGATCCGTTGATCATCTTTAGATCTTTGAATCTTTTGATCACGTTCATGGGGCTGGCCTCACGGCCATGCCTAGACCTTGTTCTTATGTATTTTCAACGGTGGAGTTTCTACACACCATAGATTAAGGTGTGGAGCTCTACTGTACCTCGAGTATTAATGCAATTACTATTGTTCTTCTATTCAATTCAGTTTGTTCTTGTTCTAAGATATTCATTTGCACCCAAGAACATGATGAATGTGATGATTATGTGACGCTCATCATCATTCTCACTTATGAAC
>NC_029779.3:18211004-18231500 GCF_000817695.3 Arachis duranensis
GTTAGTGACAGACGCAAAAGAATCACTGGATTCTATTCCAACCTGATTGAGAACCGACAGATGATTAGCCGTGCCGTGACAGGGTGCGTTGAACATTTTCACTGAGAGGACGATATTGTAGCCACTGACAACGGTGATGCCCAACATACAGCTTGCCATGGAAAGGAGTAAGAAGGATTGGATGAAGACAGTAGAAAAGCAGAGAGACGGAAGGGACAAAGCATCTCCATTCGCTTATCTGAAATTCTCACCAATGAATTACATAAGTATCTCTATCTTTATGCTTTATTCATATATCATTCATAACCATTTGAATCTGTCTGACTGAGATTTACAAGGTGACCATAGCTTGCTTCATACCAACAATCTCCGTGGGATCGACCCTTACTCGCGTAAGGTTTATTACTTGGACGACCCAGTGCACTTGCTGGTTAGTTGTGCGAAGTTGTGATAAAGAGTTGAGATTTTAATTGAGCGTACCATGTTGATGGCGCCATTGATGATCACAATTTCGTGCACCAACAGGCTGGTAGGTAATTTAGCAGGCTTTGCAACATTAAGTTTCATGGATGCCTATCAGACTATAACCAGATTTTGATGGATCCCCTCGACCAAAACAAAACCACATTCATTATCGGCCATGGAAATTTTTGTTACAAGGTCATGCCATTTAGACTCAAAAATGCATGTGCCACTTATCAAAGGCTTATGGATAATGTCTTCCAAAAACAGATCGACAAAAATATGGAAGTGTACGTTGATGATATGGTCACAAAGACCTCAAATGGTGGCTTTTATTGCTCGGATCTCCATGAAACCATTACTCAACTCAGAAAATATAATATGCATCTGAATCATGAGAAGTGTGCTTTTTGTGTGTAAGGTGGTAAATTCCTAAGTTTTATGTTAACCGTCCGAGGAATCAAGGCAAACCGTGATAAGTGTCGAGCTGTCCTTGAAATGAAGATCCCATCATCAATTAAGGAAGTACAACAACTCATTGGACGACTCACAACACTATTCAGATTTCTCCCACAACTAGCTAACGAGTCATACAATTTTTTTTCAAACCTTGAGAAAACATTAAACTTTTGAATGGACCTCAGGTTGCGAGGAAACCTTCCAACAACTCAAACAACTACTTGCAAGCCTCCCAGTTTTACAAAGCCAATAGCAGGTAGTAGCATACATGTTTATTTTTCTGTTTCTATTAATTCTATTAGCTCTATCCTTGTCACAGAAATAGATCGAAAGCAACACCTAATTTACTTCGTCAGTAAAATCTTATAAAATGCTGAACTCAAATACCCGATGATGAAAAATTGGCGCTAGCTCTGCTCATCACAGCTCAGCGACTACGCTTTTAATTTCAAAGCCATGCTACCATGGTTAAAACCAAATACCCCTTGAAATAAGCACTAATGAGACTCAAGCTGGCAGGACGACTTATAAAGTGGTCTATCGAATTGTCTGAGTTCAATATCAGTATCAATCCAGAAGAGCACGGAAGTAAAAAATACTAGCCGACTTCATTGCAAAGTTCACAACATCAATACAACATCGAGACCCTTGAAATGGACACTTCACGTAGATGGAGCCTCCAACACAGATGGATGTGAAGTAGGGATTATTTTGACAAATGACGAAGGATATATCCTCGAGCAGTCCCTCAAGTTCTCATTCTCGATGAGTAATTACCAAGCCGAATATGAGGCCATATTAGCCGGCCTAAGGTTATCATGTGAATTAAATATACATAATCTTTCAGTTCATTGTGTTTCCTTGTTAGTAGTACAGCAAATCACAAGCAACTACCAAGTCAGAGTTCCCCTGCTAGAGCAATATTAAATCTCGATAAAAGATTTACTTTTAAATTTCAAAAGTTTTGACATAACTCACATACCTAGAGAACCTAACAATAGAACTGGTATTTTATCTAAATTAGCAACAACAAGGAAGAAAAAAACATGCTTCCACACTCCTACAACTAACCCTGGTTGAACCAAGTATCAACATTATGTCTATCTATATTATTTCACAGGATGTGGATTGGAGGACACCTTACATGAAATATCTTATAAAAAGGTCTTTCCCACCAAATATAGATAACATAAAGCTTTTTAAATGCCGAGTTATTTTCTTTACCCTCCTTGGCAACATTCTTTATTGTACCTCAATGATCCCTAACTTCTCCATTACAGAGAGTGGCGTAAGATTTATGCCTGACCCTAGGTCACACAGAGCTTTTTCAAAGGTCATGGTGCCTATGGTACAGGGTATTAAGAATTTCTCAGGATCCTGTTTCTTTTGAGGTAGAGTTTGCTGAACCCGTGTATCAAGTTCACTAATGAGCAAGGGAGGTTCACCTTCCCAAGTCTCATTACCAAATAACTTGGCATTCAGCTTCATGATGGCTCCTAGATATTGAGCAACTTGCTCTCCAGTCACATCTTCATCCTCCTCTGAGGAAGAATAGTCTTCAGAGCTCATGAATGGCAGAAGGAGATTTAGTGGAATCTCTATGGTCTCTATATGAGCCTCAGATTCCTTTAGGTCCTCAATAGGGAAACTCCTTCTTGTTTGAGAGACGTCCCAGGAGGTCTTCCTCACTAGGATTTTCGTCCTTCTCCTCCCTTGTGCATTCGGCCATTTTGATTACATCAATGGCCTTGCACTCTCCTTTTGGATTTTCTTCTGTATTGCTTAGGAGAGTACTGTGAGGAGTTTCAGTGACTTTCTTACTCAGCTGGCCCACTTGTGCCTCCAAATTTCTGATGGAGGACCTTGTTTCACTCATGAAACTTAAAGTGGCCTTAGACAGATCAGAGACTAAATTTGCTAAATTAGAGGGGCTCTACTCAGAATTCTCTGTCTGTTGTTGAGAAGATGATGAAAAAGGCTTGTTATTGCTTAGCATGTTTCTTCCACCATTATTAAAGCCTTGTTGAAGCTTTTGTTGATCCTTCCATGAGAAATTTGGATGATTTCTCCATGATGAATTATAGGTGTTTTCATAAGGTTCACCCATGTAATTTACCTCTGCTATTGCAGGGTTCTCAGGATCATAAGCTTCTTCAGAAGCTGCCTCTTTAGTACTGTTGGATGCATTTTGTCATCCATTCAGACTTTGAGAAATCATGTTGACTTGCTGAGTCAACACTTTGTTCTGAGCCAATATGGCATTCAGAGCATCAATTTCAAGAACTCCCTTCCTCTGAGGCGTCCCATTATTCACGAAATTTCTCTCAGAAGTGTACATGAATTGGTTATTTGCAACCATGTCAATAAGTTCTTGAGCTTCTGCAGGCACCATCTTTTTGCTTGAAGGTCTGAACATCCACTCTAAGCTTGCTCAGCTTTTGAGGAGGAAAGAATTTATTCAAGAAGGCCGTGACCAGCTTATCCCAGGAGTCCAGGCTATCTTTAGGTTGTGAGTCCAACCATGTTCTTGCTCTGTCTCTTACAGCAAAAGGGAAAAGCATGAGCCTGTAGACATCAAAATCTACTCCATTTGTCTTAACAGTCTCACAAATCTGCAAGAACTCAGTTAAAAATTGATAAGGATCTTCAGATGGAAGTCCATGAAACTTGCAATTCTGTTGCATCAAAGCAAATAATTGAGGTTTCAGCTCAAAATTATTTGCTCCAATGGCAGGAATTGAGATGCTTCTTCCATCAAACTTGGACGTTGGTTTAGTGAAATCACCAAGCATCCTCTTTGCATTATTGTTGTTGGGTTCGGCTGCCATCTCCTTCTTTTGTTCGAAAATTTTAGAAAGGTTGCCTCTGGATTGTTGTAATTTAGCTTCTCTTAGTTTCCTCTTCAGAGTCCTTTCAGGTTCAGGATCAGCTTCAACAAGAGTGCCTTTTTCCTTATTCCTGCTCATATGAAAGAGAAGAGAAAAAGAAAAGGAAGAAGAATCCTCTATATCTGGACAAAGAGGATCCTTATTATTAGTAAAAGAGGAAAGGAATAAGAGTGGAGAATCCAATTACAAGGGTGAGGATAGAGGCAGTGATTTGGAGATGAAGAGAGGTGAAGATAAGTGTTAGTAAATAAATAAATAAATAGAAGAAGAGAAGAGAGAGAGAATTCGAAAATAATTTTGAAAAAGTAGTTAATGATTTTCGAAAATTAAAGATAAGATATAATTAAAATTAAAATTTAAAACAATTAAAAATAAAGTTAGTTAGTTGAAAAAGATTTGAAAATCAAATTTGAAAAGATAAGAAGATAAAAAGATAAGATTATATATTTTGAAATCAAATTTTTGAAAAAGATAAATTTTGAAAAAGATATGATAAAAAGATAAGATAAGAAGATATGATAAAAAAAGATAGGGTTGAAAAAGATTTAATTTTTAAAATTAAAATTAATTACTTAACTAACAAGAAACTAAAATATATGATTCTAGAATTTAAAGATTGAACCTTTCTTAACAAGAAAGTAACAAACTTCAAATTTTTGAATCAATCACATTAATTGTTAGTGTAATTTTGAAAATTTGAAATAAAATTAAGAAAAAGATTTTGAAGATAATTTAAAAATTTTCGAAATTAATAAGATAAAAATGAAAAAGATTTAATTTTTGAAAAGATAAGATTTTTTTAAAATTGAAAATTTGACTTGACTTGTAAGAAACAACTAATTTTAAAATTTTTTGACTAAGTCAACTCAAATTTTCGAAAATTTGGAGAGAAATAAGGAAAAGATATTTTTTTTTTGAATTTTTAATGATGAGAGAGAAAAACAACAAAAATGACTCACAACATGAAAATAATGAATCAAAATTCATGATGCATGCAAGAACACTATGAGTGTTAAGATGAACACCAAGAACACTTTGAAGATCATGATGAACATCAAGAACATATTTTTGAAAATTTTTTGATGCAAACAAAAATATGCAAGACACTAAACTTAGAATTATTTAATGCATGGACACTATGAATGCAAAAATGCATATGAAAAATAACATACAACACAAAACAAGAAAATATCAAGATCAAACAAGAAGACTTGTCAAGAACAACTTGAAGATCATGAAGAACACCATGAATGCATGAATTTTCGAAAAATGCAAGAAAAAATTTTTTTAAAGCATGCAATTGACACCAAACTTAAAAATTGACTCAAGACTCAAACAAGAAACACAAAATATTTTTGGTTTTTATGATTTTCTAATTTTTTGTATTTTCTTTTATTTTTTTCGAAAAACATATGGAAAAAGAAAATAGGAAATTCAAAATCTTTAAGAAGAATTCCAGGAATCTTTCAATGTGAGCCCAAAGCTCCAATCAAAGGGTTTGACAGGCTTAATAGCCAGTCAGCTTTAGGATGGAATTACATGCATTGTGGTGATTAGTTGAAGACCAATCCCATAGGAGTTTGGATATGGCTTTACAGCTAGCTAGGATTCAACATGTTACCATGAAACTCTAGAATTCATTCTTGAAAGTTTTAAAGCCATAGAATAATTTAAAATTTTTTTTGAAAATAATAATAATTTTTTTTTGGAAAAAACGAAAACAAATAAAAATTTTGAAAAATTTTTGAAAACTTTTTGAAAAGAAAATTACCTAATCTGAGCAACAAGATGAACCGTCAGTTGTCCATACTCGAACAATCCCCGGCAACGGCGCCAAAAACTTGGTGGACGAAATTGTGATCATCAACAATGGCTCCAATAGTTTGGTAGCTCTCACACGTGAACTACACTTAGTCACAACTCTGCAGAACTAACCAGCAAGTGCACTGGGTCGTCCAAGTAATACCTTACGTGAGTAAGGGTCGATCCCACAGAGATTGTTGGTATGAAGCAATCTATAGTCATCTTGTAAATCTCAGTCAAGCGGATAATAATTGGTTATGGGAAATATAAAGAGATACTTATGTAAATTAATGGTGGGAATTTCTGATAAGCGTATGGAGATGCTTGTCCCTGTTGAATCTCTGCTTTCCTACTGCTTTCATCTAATCCTTCTTACTCCTTTCCATGGCAAGCTGTATGTAGGGCATCACTGTTGTCAATGGCTACATCCCATCCTCTCAGTGAAAATGGTCCAAATGCTCTGTCACAGCACGGCTAATCATCTGTCGGTTCTCAATCAAGCTGGAATAGAATCCCGTGATTCTTTTGCGTCTGTCACTAATGCCCAGCCTTCAGGAGTTTGAAGCTCGTCACAGTCATTCACACCCGGAATCTTACTCGGAATACCACAGACAAGGTTAGACTTTCCGGATTCCCATGAATGCCGCCATCAATTCTAGCTTATACCATGAAGATTCTGATTAAGGAATCCAAGAGATATGCGCCCGGTCTAAGGTAGAACGGAAGTGGTTGTCAGTCACGCGCGTTCATAGGTGAGAATGATGATGAGTGTCACGGATCATCACATTCATCAAGTTGAAGTAGAACGAATACCTTAGAACAGGAATAAATCGAATTAAATAGAAAATAGTAGTAATTGCATTGAAACTTGAGGTACAACAGAGCTCCACATCCTTAATCTATGGTGTGTAGAAACTCTACCGTTGAAAATACATAAGTGAAAGAGGTTCAGGCATGGCCGAATGGCCAGCCCCCAAACGTGGTCACAAGACCGAATGATCCAAAAAAAGACTCTTAATAAACTAGTAAAAAGTTCTGTAGCTCTAGAAAATCCATTTTGAGTGCAAGGAGGTCAGATTCCAACAGCATCAGCAGTCCTTTGTTAGCCTCCTATCAGAGTTTTGCTCAGGTCCCTCAATTTCAGCCAGAAAATACCTGAAATCACAGAAAAACACACAAACTCATAGTAAAGTCCAGAAATGTGAATTTAGCATAAAAACTAATGAAAACATCCCTAAAAGTAACTAGATCATGCTAAAAACTTCCTAAAAACAATGCCAAAAAGCGTATAAATTATCCGCTCATCACCCCCTTCTCTAAGCCTACCACAACCTTCAATTGGTATCAGAGCTAAGGTCTCAAGAATCAAGCTTAACCACTTGGAGCAAAGATCCAATGGCGAACAACTTGGGCACAACCACAGTTGCCTAAATCCTCACTGAAGGCCAGTCAAACAACCGGCCACCTTTCTTCAACGGGAAGAACTACTCCTATTGGAAAGAAAGGATAAGGATTTTCATTCAATCCATTGACTACAACATATGAAAGATCGTTGTAAGCGGTCCAAAGATCCCAACAAAAATAAGTGCTGATGGAGTAGTAACTCCAAAAGAAGAAGCTGAATGGAATGAAGATGATAAGAAGAAGATAGAACTGAATGCTAAAGCAATCAACCTTCTTCACTGTGCTATCAGCTTTGAAGAGTACCGGAAGGTGTCTAGATGCAAGATAGCCAAAGAAATCCGGGAAAAACTCCAGGTTACACACGAAGGCACTAAACAAGTCAAAAAAACGAGGATTGATATACTGAGAAAAGAGTACGAGATGTTTAGCATGAAGGATGGAGAAAGCATTGATGAAGCGTGTGAGAGATTCTCAATCATAATCAACAACCTTGATGCTATGGGTACAAACTATGCAGAACAAACCTTGGTGAGAAAACTCCTTAAAAGCCTCACAAAAGAGTGGAAAAACACTGCCACTGTCCTAACCGAGAGTAACAACATAAGTCCCATAACCTATGATGAGCTGGGAGGAAAACTCCTTGCCTATGAAGCCACACACACAAACATAGACTCAAAGAAAAAGGGAATAGCTCTCAAGTCACAAATAGAATCAAAAGAGAGTGAGTCTAGTGATGGTATTTCAGATGACAAGCTTTTTGTTTTTTGCCAGGATATTTAGAAGGATGATGAAGAGCAAGGGCAAATACAAGGGTTCAAGTTCAAAGGAGCACAAGATAGACTTGAGCAAGGTGACGTGTCATCATTGCAAGGAGGCTGGACACTTCAAGTCAAACTGTCCAAAACTCAAAAAGGAGGACAAAGGAAAGAAGGAAAGGAAGAGAGTACTCATGGAAGCTTGGGAGGATCTCGAGAATGACTCAAATGAAGAAGAAGAATCTGAAGGAGATAACAAAGACTGCTTCATGGCTGGAAACAACAATCTTGATGAGGTAAATTATTATGATTTGACCATTGAGGACTTGCATGCTATTATTGATGATCTTACCTTAAACACCTCAAAACTGCTTGACAAATACAATGAATGGAGATCTGAAAGAGATGTGTTAAGAGATGAAAATGAATTTTTAAAAAATAAAGTAAGGAAACTGAATGTGCATTGGACATCATTGAAGAAAACAGATTTCTAAAATCTGAACTTGAAAAATTAAAAGGAAAGCACATTGTGGATCCTTCACATGAGTTAATTGCTGAAAATAAAAGATTAAATGATATGATTAAAAGGCTGAATGGTGACTTAGCAAAATTTGCTCAAGGTTCTAGTAACTTGGACAAATTACTTGCAAGTCAAAGACCATTGTTTGAAAAATCTGGTTTAGGCTACATAGCCAAGGAAGATGCAGTTTCTAATATTTCCTCTATAAAATTTGTGGCTTCTTCATCAAATACCAAAACCATACCAAACAAATCTAGTATTGAAAATACTCCAACACTTGAAGAAAAAATTGATGAAGTATACACAAGTGAAACTGAGCCTTCACCAAGAACTAAATCGAATTCAAATCGGCCAGGTTTGGGTTACATTTTGAAAAATGAGGCTGTTTTCAAGAAACCACCATTTTACAACAAAACCTCATATTCGAAAGATAAAAATGTTCAAAGAAATTCTGGTGAAAATGCTTTTGTAAAGAGGAATAACTTTAATAAAAATTAGTTTGTCAAAAGAAATGCATCTCCTCCAAAAACCAAAAAATTTCAACACTTTAATCATTTCAAGCAATATAACTCACCTCAAGTTTAGCAACACACGTCAAAAAATCATTGTGTCAATTGCAAGAAATTTGGTCACTCATATGTACAATGTTTCATTGAAAAAAGAGTTGTTGGAAACAAAGTTTACAATATTGTTTGTGATTTCAATGCACTTGGGCAACCAAGATGGATTAACTTCAAAGGATCCAAATTAATTTGGATACCTAAGGCTACTTGAAACTATGCAGATTTGCCTAGCATCCAAGAACAAAAAGGACATGTGGTACATGGATAGTGGATGTTCAAGGCACATGACTGGAAGGACAACCTACTTCATCAAACTAAATAAGTATGATGGAGGTTTTGTGACCTTTGGAGATGATGGTAAAAGTAAAATCATTGCTGTTGGAAAAGTAGGTAATGAGCAATCTACTTTCATTGATGATGTACTTTTGGTATGTGGTTTAAAGCACAATCTTTTGAGTATAAGTCAGCTGTGTGATTTAGGATATTTAGTTGTTTCAAAAGGCTTGAATGCTGTGTTGTTAATGAAAAGACAAATGAAGTGATGTTTGTTGCCAAGCGTTTCAATAATATGTATGGACTTACTCTTGATGAACTAAAGGATAAAAAAGTAGCTTGTCTTCACTCTAAAGAATCTGAAAAGTGGTTATGGCATAAGAGATTGGGCCATGCAAGTATGTTTCAAATAAACAAACTTGTAAAGAAAGAATTAGTAAAAGGTCTCCCTTTGATAAAGTTTGACAAAGACATCACTTGTGATGCTTGCCAAATAGGAAAACAAACAAAAAGTTCTTTTAAACCAAAGGAAGACATCTCTACTAAAAGACCACTTGAGTTGCTACACATTGATTTATTTGGTCCAACAAGAACTCAAAGCCTAGGTGGTAAATATTATGGTTTAGTAATTGTGGATGACTATACTAGGTTTGGTTGGGTTTTATTTCTTGCACACAAAAATGAAGCTTTTTCAGCCTTTGAACCTTTTTGCAAGAAACTTCAAAATGAAAAGGATTTAAAAATATCTTCTATAAGAAGTGATCATGGAACTGAATTTGAAAATAATTTGTTTGAATCCTTTTGTGAGGAATTTGGAATATCTCATAACTTCTCTTGTCCAAGAACACCACAACAAAATGGTGTTGTGGAAAGAAGAAATAGAAGCATACAAGAGATGACAAGAGCTATGCTTTGTGAGAGTAATGTTCCAAAATTCCTTTGAGCTGAAGCGGTCAATACGGCTTGCCACATTTTGAATAGAACAATCATAAGGAAATTTTTGAAGAAAACCCCTTATGAACTTTGGAAAGGCTACCCACCAAATGTTTTGTTTTAAATCACAAAGAAAATTTGGGTAAATTTGATCCAAAGACTTATGAATGTTTGTTTGTAGGATATTCCACAACTAGTAAAGCATATAGCGTTTATCATCAAGATGCTAGAATTATTGAGGAGTCCATACATGTTACATTTTGTGATACTAACTTGGTGCAAAGCATTTTGGAAGATTGTGATGCAGAAAATCAAGCTCAAAAGGAGGATGAATCTGCTCAAAATCATGGAAAAGAAAATTCTGGACAAGCTGAACCAGAAACTGCAAATGCTGAAAATTCAAGAGACAATTCCATTTTGTCTCATGAATCTGAAGGAAATCCTGCAGCCAACAGCGCCCAGAATCCCTTAGTGATTGAATCTGCCTCCAAATTCACCAGACCTCGTGAGTGGAGATTCTTGAAGAATTATCCTGAGGAATTTGTCATTGGGGACGTCTCTCATGGAGTGCAAACAAGGTCTTCCACTAGAAAGGCCAATGAAGGATCCAACATTGCCCTTCTATCACAAATAGAGCCTCAAAACGTCAAGGAAGCACTTAGTGACCCTTCTTGGGTTAAAGCTATGGAGGATGAGCTTCTTGAGTTTGAAAAGAACCATGTATGGACTTTGGTTCCAAGGCCAAGTGGAAAGAAAGTGACCGGCACCAAGTGGATATTTCGAAACAAGTTGGGAGAAGATAGTAGCATTGCAACAAACAAGGCAAGGCTAGTGGCTCAAGGATATGACCAAGAAGAAGGAATAGACTTTGATGAATCCTTCGTCCCTGTTGCCCGAATGGAAGCCATAAGACTTCTCTTAGCTTATGCTGCATTTGTGGTTTTAAATTATATCAAATGAATGTGAAATGTGCATTTTTGAATGGTGTGATAGATAGAGAAGTGTATGTGGAGCAAGAGTGCAAATTATAGGTTTAAAGTGAATAAGAATTTAACACAAAAGGTTTATCCATAAAGAGGACTTAGGTAAGGAGACCCTTTATCACCATACTTGTTTATTTTACCTGTTGAAGTTTTCTCCATCCTCATGGAAGAGGCGCATAGAAATGGCCGAATATTAGGATCTAAAATTGGACCTGAGGCTCCTATTTTCACTCATCTCATATTCGCAGACGATTGTATCATATTGGCCTAAGCAAAAGAAGAGAAAATCTACTAGATAATCCTTATTCTCAATGAATATATTGAAGCTTCAAGTCAAAAAAATAAATATAGAAAAATAAGGCATCAGCTATGGAAGGCGAGTTCCAATACAAGTAAGGGTAAACATCCAATCAAATGAGTCACATCTTTCTGCAGTTAAAAGGATCATTAGATATGTTCATGGCACATCTAATTTTGGTCTTTGGTATCCTAAGATTGATTATTTTTCTGCAGTTGGTTATTGTGATACAGATTTTGCTGGTGATAGAGTTGATAGAAGGAGCACTTCTGGTTTATGTTGCTTCCTTATAAAGTCCTTAAATGTTTGGTCAAGTAAGAAGCAACCAACAGTGGCCTTATACACTGCAGAGGCTGAGTATATAGCTGCTTCTTCTTGTTGGTATAAGCTTTTATGGTTAAAAACACAGCTTGCTGATTACAAATTAAAGGCTGAAAATATTCCCTTGATGTGTGATAATATGAGTGCCATTAATATTTCTAAAAATCCAGTTTTGCACTCAAGGACTAAGCATATTGAAGTGAAATTTCATTCAATAAGAGAACATGTCCAAAAGGGGGATATTAGTATTCAATTTGTTAAATCTAAGGAGCAATTAGCAGATATTTTTACAAAACCATTAGTTGAGGATAGATTCTGTATGCTTAGGACTTGTCTAGGAATTTTGAGTTATGATTCTTTATTTGAAAATTGCTGATGTATTTGCTGGAGATTTTTGTCTCATAAACAGGTCTGAGACAATTATGGGCAGGTGATGAACGTCTCCATCAAGCCAGCGTGTTCTGGGCTTGTTTCAAATGAAAGATAATCTGGGCCAACTTCAAAATCAAATCTAGAGTGGTCCAATGTGTTTCTTTAAATCTAACTATCTCTAGACCCATATATGAATGTTACATTTTTTTTGTTGATGGGCTGTGTATTTTTTTTAAAATTAACTTTTCATTCAATGTTTATAATCCAAAAAGATTTTTCAGTTTAATTTTTTGGTTTTTCAAAATTTAAAATTCATTTCCTGTTTTATTTTCAAATCAAATTAAATCTTTATTTTATGAGGTCAGGTCTTTTCATGTCATTTCAAAAGGTGATGCAGTTGCATGGTTTTGGAAAACCACTTTTGGGTACGGTTACCAACACTCCCTCTCTTCCCTCCATAACTTCTCCTCAAACCCTTCGGTTTCTTCCCTCTCACTCCACTGTCTCTCTTCCATCAAAAGCCTCAATCTAACCAAAATGGGGAAGAAAGTTATTGCTAAAAGAGCACCGCATGAGAAAATCCATAAACTTCCAGGATATCCTAGACCATCAACTCGTTCTCAAGACACCACTTTTACTCCTTCACTCTCTCCTCCTACCTCTCCTCCTCGCACTACTCCAATGGCACGAACCAAAACTACACCAAGGTACCCTGCACCTGCCAAGCCGACACCACCACCGAAGGCCACAACTTCCAAGCCAGGCTCCTCAAAACCTGGTTCTGCAAAGCCTAGCTCATCCAAAGGCAAACGTCCGACGACTGAAGAACCCATTCCCGAACCAACACAACCCAAATCCAGGTCTGTTCCAGTGCGCTCACAAAGAGGTAACCCTCATCGCCCTCTCAAATCTGTTAGAGAACCAGACATTGATCTTTTTGCTCACAAATCACACTTCATGACATCTCACTCAGATTATAACCCCCATCGTTTCAAATCTACCATGAACCATGATTTTTATGAGGGAGTTATTCAGTATCGTACTCTATGTCCCTCTTTTCTTGCTGATTTACCAGATTTGATAAAGAAAGATTTTTTTGTTGAAAATTTGGAATTTTTAGACTGAAATCACCTTTTCAAAATCAAAAAACTGTATATCCTCAGTTAGTCAAAGAATTTTACGCAAACATGACTTATCATGAAGGAAGTGTGCATTCTTATGTTAAGGGTAGAGACATTATCTTGAATAATGAAATTATCAGTGAATCCTTGAAGTACACTGATGTTGGGCCGTGTGCTTATACATCTGTGAAGTGGGATGAAGGTGTTGGTATCTCTTACCATGATGCTCTGGCTCACATTTGTGAACATGTTTCCTTAATTGATGGCATCACACCCACTCACAAAGCCCTAGGATATGAACGTGCTCAGTTGCATCGTATTGTCAACCACATCTTAATTCCACAAAGTGGTTCATATCAAAGGGTTTCTTACATAGACACACTTGTTTTATATGCCCTAATCACGAAAACAGAAATCTCTTTTACCTATTTGATGGCTAGATACATGTTTGATTCTGTTAGAAGTATGAAAGATAAAGCACTACCTTATGGCATATTTTTGACTTGCATATTTGAGACTTTTGGTGTTGACCTGTCAAATGAGGCTTATGAAAATAAACATTCATACCTAAAAGGGGGTGGTTCAGTGAAACAGCAAAAAGAACCAACTCGATCTGAGAGAGTGGTTCTAGATGATGATGATGAAGAGTACATCCCAGATGACTCTCCTCCTCCTTCCACTGAGGGTACTTCCATTTTCACTGGGAAGAAATCTGCTCTGCTGAATGTGATCAAGGATGTCGCTCAAGAGTTTGTTTTCCAATCAAATCACTTGATTGCCATGAGCAAGGAATAAAGGAAGCTAGCTAGCAAGCATGAGAACTTCCTGAAGAAATCAAGAGATAGGGTGGCTGTGCTCATGACCTTCATTGATAACCTTCAAAATGATGAAGACATTGCCACTGATGTTGAAGAGGAAGTTGCTTCGGAGGGGGATGGTTCTGATGCCTAGAATTTGTCTCATAAAAAGTGCTGCAGCTGCTCTCTTTTTGTCTCATGAATTCTGTTTATTTTGCTATTATTTAACTATTTTTATGTTGGATGACTGTAATAACTCTAAATACCTTTGTTAGTTTAGCTGAAACTTTGGACTGTGGCCTAATCGTTTCTTGCAGGACTCTTAATGTTGTTTTTGTGGATCTTGCTCATTATCCACCCTTGATGATAAAAGGGGGAGTAATAGTAGGATAGCATAAGCATTTTTTTGGAATTTTTGTCTAAATTTCTGCATTAAAACTTGACTTCACATGTTGAATTTTTATGCTAATATTAGCTTGATGTTGGGATAATTTTGTGGTGTTGCTTATTTGATATCCCTTAAACAAGATAAATGTGCACAGCTCTCTATTGTGTTATCTTTAAGTACAATGCAAAACAGGAATAAAGAAGAAAGCATAAATCCAGAGGGAGCTAATCTCGAAAAGGAAAGGGAGAGCAACACTAAAGCAAGAAACATCAAAGGGAAGTTTTCTAACTTTACCAAAAATTTTAATTCCTTTGATCATTACTTAATTATGTTTGTCATCAAGGGGGAGATTGTTGAGTTAAGAAATTAATTAATAGAATTGATGATGACAAACATTTGATTAGTGGGGTAATCACCCAATTAGTTTTGATTATTTTTTATAAGTGATGCAGGTTAAAAACAAGTGTTGCAGCAGGCCAACATCAAACAAAAGATATAAGCTAATGGGCTGAATGGTAAGTGAAAAATAAAGACAAGCCCAAGTCATTCATCTCAAGCAAAATTCATCAAAGAAGCAAAGCAAGGCACCAACGGGCTGAAGTAGAGAAGAACCCGATCCAAGCTCGAAATTGATTTTCAATTTCCCACCATCTTGCCTTACCAGAAGCAACGTTCCTCTCCTCTCTAATCAAATCACATCAAGGCTTCAGAAAAGTAAGCAAGAGAAAGAGAGAGAGCTTCTTCCATAAGCCTTTCACCGAAGAAGAGAGAAAGAGAAAGATTAAGTTAGAAAGGAAAATATCAAATCACCCAGATCAAACCAAATCTAGCTTTGATTAAAGGTAATCCATTTCCTCTTGCATGCATCAAATCTTCATCTCTACTTCCCAACACTCTGCTCTATCCAAAATGGGATACATGGGAAAGAGGATTTCTGTTCTTCTCTGCTGTGTATCTACGGTCTTAAACAAGACTTGGGGACCAAGTTGGTTTTCAAGGGCTCAGATCAAGTTGACCATTGGAAGATTTCTATGGTTGCTGTTTTATGGCTTTCGGCCAAGATGAGGAAGTCAGAAGGAGAGTTTCTATTTTGAGGATTATTGAGAAAAAGTGAATCTGTGGGTTGGTGAAGCTCAAGGCTCAAGGTGTTGACCTAGGAAGAAGAACCAAGCAACATGCAAGGAGATAAGAAGAAGCTTGCTATTCATTCAGAGGTAAGGAGAGAAAACCAGAGAGTGAGAACATTGTTCTGTGAAGAAGTTCATCTACTTGGATAATGCTTTCTTTCAAAGAAGCATTCGGCCAATACTGATGAACTGCATCTGAGGTTTGTGAATCTGGTTTTGCACATAGCAAAGAGGCTGCTGATGAAATCAATCTCCTTCATGTCTTACTAATTGTAATGTACTTTTCTAAGTTTATCTTTCTGTAATTTCTTGAGAAAAAAGGCATTGTGAGAAAGCTTAAGAAAAAGCCATGAGTAAAAAAAGGCTGAAAGAAACACTTGAGAGAAAAGCCTAGAGTTATTTTCTGATTTCTTTAGGTTAGCTAAGTATCTTGTATCTTGTACCTGTTTTTGGTATCCCTTTCTTAGTTGGGTCAGCACTAAGAGGAATAGTTAGGTATTAGCATAGCCAATGTCAAGTTAGGTTAGAACTTGAGTGTGAAAGGATTGGGTCAATCCTGTGAAATTGGTGTATGTAATACTGTTAACTATAGTGAAATTCTTCCATAATTGTGGAGGAAACTGGATGTAGGTTGCATAGCACAAGGCAACCGAACCAGGATACATGATGGTGTTAGATTTTCTCTTCTCTGCTGAGTTCTGTTTTCTGATATTCATGAGACAAAAATAAATTATCTCATAAATTTCTGCTGCTGAGTTCAAATAGAATCAGAATTGTAATTTTGTTTAAAAGGGTCATAACAGCAACTTAAAAGGAAGGCATAGATTCAACCCCCTTCTCTAAGCCTACCACAACCTTCACTATTCGACTAACAATTCAAATTTGTATAATTTCATCATTTTGGGGTTGCACAGTATTATCATCTACCCCTTCCTCCAAAACCTCATCGTCCACCAATTCGTCGTTCATGACCACCTTCGTGACATCCATTGCACTCACATCAGCCTTTGGCAACAAGGTCTTAATCTGCAAAACTGCGCGATCAAAGCCTTGTAAAAACACTTCGTATACCTCAGCTTCCTTGGTCGATAATGACATTTCAAGCTCTTTTATTTGTACCACCAACTTTTTCACTACCATAATAAACTTAACTGATCACATTACCTACTATCCAAAATAGTTTTTAAACACCAGCATAATTTCAAAGAGTATAAATTCCACCATTCGTATATATCAAAGCGTTTAACTACTACAAATCAACGGGTCAAATGGCCTTGACGTAATAACTAACACATCATGTCACATTAATGACAACAGTAATTCACAAAAGACATATTCTAAATTTTTTTTCTCATAGCTATTTACTTCAACTCTCTCAAAAAGCCAACTGGACCTTGGGGGATATAACACCTCACCGAGTTATATATTGTGTATAAAGCTCAATTGGCTTATTTGAACGAAACAGATTACCAAATCTCCACTATAACTCGACAACAACTTATACTCAATGGCTAAATTAAAATCTAACACGACTACCAAATCTCTACTCACCAACTACTCTTATAAGTCAAAACTCAATAATAGATAAAGAGGGAAAGAAAAACCCTAATTATTCAACTATATATCAAGCTATTGGAGGCGAACAAAAAAGAATCTGGCTTTGGATTTAATCAGAGAAGTGATAATTAATTATTTTTTATTTATTGACTTGAGCGTTGGAATTTTTTTTTAAATATCATACTTGCCTTGTATTTAACAAGCTTAACATATTCAAGATAGAAGAACTTAAAGATTATATATAATTCAGGAACTCCAAACAATACAAAACTAACAACTAAATTATATCTTCTGATTTACAGAATCAAAATTTTTTAAAAACATTCCCTCAAATCAAATTATCCGATTTATTAACACTCAATGTTTCACTTAAATACCTAGATATCGGATTGTCCAATTTTTTGACATATAATTAAAAAAAATTCAATTCAAACCCCATAATCACGGGTAACATCCCATTCTGCAATACTAAAGAATAACACAATTCTTAATTCCATAACTTGAAAAATGAGCCGTGAGTCAAAGCAATGTATATAAACCACAGCCACAAAATTGTGCATAATAATAATAATAATAATAATAATAATAATAATAATGATAATAATAATAATAATAGCTAAGACTAATAGACCATTGTCGTATTGACAGTCTCTTATCCCGTTTTTTATTTGCAACTCTAGATTCCAGATTCCAGAATACTCACTCGTGACTACTAGAAGAGATTAAGAGAATGAGTTATGCTAGAGAGACAATAGACTATTTATATAATGTGTACAATGGATTATTGAGTTAAATTGATTTTAGAGTTCACTAAATTTAATATAAAAATTAATTTGTTTAAAAAATAATAAATTATAAACTAATTTATTTATTAAAATTTTCAAAAAATTAAATTATTCGACTAAAAATTGTTGGGAGATCCATTTTGAATGTTACTTATATAGCCAAGTCTCTGGTGGCTATGTCTATGGTAACTAGTGGTGGCTAAGGCTACACTTTTAAGATTTAAATTATACATTTTAAAGCCATACTTTTCACTACAAAATACTTTTTATCCATAACATTTTATATGAAAAGCATAACCTAATGGAAAAAAATAAATTAGAAGATTTAAGAGAAGAAATAATTAAGTTATCAAAATTAATAGATCAAAAATTAATGATTTTAACTAATGTCAACTGTAATGACACCGAATTCTTAAAATCAATACAAAATGATTTTTTTCAAAATCTTTATTTTACTATAAGTTTTATTGAAGGACTTCAAAAACCTGAAAAAAACTTATTTTTCACACGGAATTTCTAAAAAAATGTTACCATGGAACTCATACCTTTAACCCACAATTAAATTCTATAGTAGACATGCTTGAAGAAATATTAGTATCCATAAAATTTCAAAGAAATAAGGAAAAAGAGGAACCCGATATAGATGAAATTAAACAGATATTAAATATGTATTTTCAGAAGGAGAATCCCAAAGAAGAAAAAATTCAAAATATAGCCAACATAACAAAACTAAAAATAAACCCACCATTGAAATTATGAATATTGAAGAAAAATTAGAAGAAGTTACAATGCTTTTTAAACAATTAAAAATGGCTCAAGAAAATAATATTATGGAACATGGTTTTCAAATAGAGGAAGAATTAGTAAATTCTGAAAATATAGAAAATGAAGAACACATTCTAGATTATTCAAGTGACGAAGAACCAGCTATTCCAATACAAGTAAAGAATGAAGCTGGAACATCTAAGAATAATCAATCTCAATTTAAATGGGAAACAGGTTTTGATAGTTATGCTTTTAAAAAAGGGTTTATAAATAAAGATTTAAAATATACAAAAATACCACAAGTGCTATTTGATAAAGAGGAATCTCTGCTATTTGATAAAAGACAGAGAAGACCACAAGTGCCAGCTATGTGTCTCAGAGTTATCTGAAGAAAGCAATAATGAAACGGAATCAACCCACATGATAAAGGAAGAAGACAATGCATCTGAAGGTCACATGATAAAGGAAGAAGACAGCACATCTGAAGCATCTCTCAACATTATTGCATAGTAACGTAAGCGCTTAGGTCATAGAGCACCAACGAGGTGCAAGATAATAAACAATGACATAAGCAATGACGTCATAAGAAGGGTAAGGATGAGAATTGTCCATCAGACCCAACCATTATAAATAGATTGCTTAAGGCAATTGTAGAAGGCATCAAACAATAGAAAGCAGGAGGCTAAGAGTACTCATATGCTAGGAGAGCAAGGAGGAAGCTGCCGAGGTGATTCTATAGTTTGAAGAAGAATTCCCTTAGGAAAAACCAATTCTAAACTCCCCTCTGGAGTTAGTATCTACAATCTCCCCTCTGGAGATAAAAACATCTTATGTAAAATATTCTAAATAAAGAAAGTTTTTCTCCATAAAGGTACGCTTTTATCTTAATCTCATAGTTATGAATTATTTAGAAAGTTTAGAATTAACGGAAGAATCTGATTATTATAGATTATCTGCCTTATTAGATAATGAAAAACAGGCTGTTCTAAAAACAGAATTAAATCTCAAATCAAATGAAAATTTTAATAAACAAAATCTTTTAAAAGAAGTTTTTAATAGAAAAAATATAATATACTATGGAAAAATTCAACTTGAAGCCCTTATAAAGATAAAATCTGCTAATGGAGAACTTGAAATAGCCTTGATAAATGATGAAGAATTGAGTAAACAGATTGAGAAAATTAAGGATCAACAAAAAAGATCTAAAATTGGATGGATTCATATTAGTACTATACAAGTCTTAATTAAATCTACATATATGAAAGGAATTAATTTACCAATAAGCTTAGCAATCTGTGACAAAAGAATTACTGATGACCCAATAGATCAAATAATTGGAATTGTTCATGGAAACTTGGCAAACGTAAATGTTAAATTCAATGCCCATCTTGGATATGATATACCTTTATCAACTGAAAAATTCAATGCCCATCTTGGATATGCTATACCTTTATCAACTGAAAATCTTGGAAGATCTATAAGTTTGGCTTATAAATTTCACAGAAAGAATCTAATGGAACAAGACGATGAACCATTTTCAATTACATATGCAATAAATTATGCTTTAACAAATAGTCATCATAGTATAATATTTAAAAACAGAGAAAGAATTTATGTCGATGAATTATTTCAGAAAATTGTAAAGACAGAAATACCAAAATATAAAGCTATTGAAAACCCAGTTCTTTTACTAAAAGAACCATCAGAAAAATTAGTTTCATCAAATTTTCAAATAGAGAATCCAAAATTAATAGCCCTTTAAGTTTATCTAAGTTAAAGATTAAAGAAGAAAATTCTGAAATAAAAGAATTAACAAAAAAGGTCAAAAAATTAAATGAAACCCTAAACACTGAGTTATGACAATAAATAAAGAGAAAATATATGTAACCTATCAAGACAAGAAATAAGAACTCTTTGAAAGA
>NC_029779.3:18232280-18238554 GCF_000817695.3 Arachis duranensis
ACAATAATATATTTTTAAAACTTTAGAAATCCTTATTTGGCTGGCCACAGATTTTGACCAACTTTGCGAACTGATGACTTGCCATTTGTCAAGTTGCTGTATATCTAACCCATAGGGCGTGCCAGTTTCGTCTTTATCGAAATATATAATTTGCCTATTAAAATGTTGATAATGATATCAATGCAGTGCATGTATTGGTTGCATATATATGGCTCCAGCAGCGCACGTCGGTTATGAACGAAAGAGGAATGTTAGGACAGTAATTTTAGTATTTTATAATTATTAATTGGTCATTTAATAAAATTATATCTAATTATTGATTCTTAGACTTTTCCTGAACGAAATAGTAGTTAAGGAATATCAGATTAAATAATGAAACTAACAATAGTGTGTTTTAGGTAGGGAAACTAGTTGCCATATTGTATTATTATTAATGTTAGATAATTAACATTATAACAGTTCATTTTAGTGAATATTATAACAAATTGCAAAATAAATCTAATATAAAAATTTACTAAAAATATATTTTCTTAAAAATTTGAATTTATGTTTTTAAGAATTTCAATTTCATTTTTTTATGTTAAGTGTTGATCACAAGTTAGTTATAAAATATTAATTAGTTCCGAAGAGTTTCTCTAATATTATTATTATTACTAGCTAGCTAGTACGTAGCTACTGCTACTTGAGTCCTAATTTTTTTATTATTTATTATTTATTTTAGGAAAAACTATCAAAAGTACCCATAAAGTTTACGAACGCTACAAAAGTATTCATAAACTAAGAAAATTAACGCTGTACCCATGAAAGATGAGTTTCGTATGATAAAAGTATCCAAATCCTAATTTTTTATTAATTTTTTAATAAAATTTCCAAACTAACACACTTTGACCCCATTCTACCGTCACTCCCTCTCTTCTCACTTCTTTCCCTCTCTTCACTTATCTCTCTCAAACATCCTCACAGAGTCACAGAACTCTCCTCTACCTTTTCATTAGTGTCTGCCACCCACCTATTCCATTATCGCCAATCTCCTTCCCTTTCATCGCGCGCCTGTGACCCAACTTGAGGAGAATATCGCCATGGCGCACCTGTTGTAGCCAAGGAGAATATCATCGTCGCACGCCTGAGAAGAGAGAGGGGTCGTGGTACCCTTGCATGCAGGAAGAGGGATCGGTAAAGAGAAATCAAAGAAGACAACGAGGTGGCGCTGTGGATGGAAGTTCTGCCATTGATGATGTTACAACCAGCGAAGAAAAGAAATTTTTTTTAAAAAAATATTTTTTATTTCATTTTTTTCTTTTCACAAATTGATTTAGTTACTACTAAATGATACTGTTCTATTTTTTTAAAATCAGCTTCTATTTTTTATGAAGGCTGAGATTGATTTACAGAAGATCCGGTTGATGGCTACTTCTACTTCTGATTTTTGCTGAAATAAATTTTAAATTTGATGAAAAGATTTGTTGGTTTTTTATGGTTGATAGATGTTTCAACTTCTAGTTTTGCTAAAGTGAATTGAAATTGGATGAATGAATTTGAAAATTTTTATATGTTGAGTATTTTTTGTGTTTGATTGATTTCGTTTAGGTATGGATTGTAAACTTATGAGTGAATCGGATGAGGTCCGATCCTCCACCACCACTACCACTACTATTGATTTCGGTCTGGTTTGTTGTAGGAGTAGTTTTGGACTCCATGACAAGAGTTGGTGCATATTAGGTTATGAAAGGTTGAAAAAGTAAGTTGAGGTTGAGTGTAGGGTAGTTTAGGAATTTTATTAAAAAATTTAACAAAAATTTAGGATTTGGATACTTTTATCGTACGAAATCCATCTTTCATGGGTACAATGCTAATTTCATTAGTTTATAGATACTTTTGTCAGCGTTCATAAACATCATGAATATTTTTGGTACTTTTTCCTTTATTTTATTATTTAAGTGCGCGTGCATGGTTTTCAAATCAAAGAGCCATCCCACTTATACATGTTTGACGGATAATATGGTGGCTATTCCACCCACCATCATCGTGCCATCACATGGAATACTAGTCTTTATCATCATTAGTAGCGTTCAAGTTGAAGCTTATACTAGATGAGAAATAGTTTTGGAAACTTCTTCCTATAAAGTTCAAATTTACATATTAGATGAGATGAGAGTACTTATTGGTGCGAAAATTGAAAATAGAGAAACCCAAATAAGTCAACAAAGTTATACCCCGTTCAGTCTGTCGTATTAAGCGCTTACCATAAATAAGTTGTTGAAGACTATATATTTCACATGCTTGAATTGTTATTAACATGTAAACAATTATTTTAATAGATGACTATTTACATAAAGTTAATTTGATATCAAAATGATAGTTAAAAATTGATAAGACAAGTTTATGTAAAGTGATCATCTACCTTCCTAAATCCTAATGATGTATTATTACCTCTTATTTGAATAAATTTAAACTAACTCAAAAGTACCCTGATCTAAATAAATAAAGGAAAAGTATAGGTAGATAATAAAAATATTAAATAATGTGAATAATTGATATATCAGATGTTTAATTTACTAGGTGTACGGATGATTATTTTAATATTAAGATTTATGTGAGTAATTTGAAGTGTAATGTATTTTTTTTAAAGGAGACTATTTCGATAAAGACACTAAAAATGTTTTTTTTTTCTAAGACGTTTACATATGTCATAATATTATTAGACATCTTTATTAAACTGGTTAATAATTTAATTTTTAATAAATTAGAATAAAATCGGTTTATTATAACAATAATAGTAAACCCAATTGTCCGTATTATAATTATTAGATCTGATTTGATCCGATCAATTTACACAATCTAAATCGAATCATGTTTAAATTTTTTGATAAAAAGATAAATATATCCCTAATTTTTGTTTAAAAAAAATCATGATAAAATAGATTATGTAAATTGATCGGTTCGACTAAATCTGATAACAATTGAATTTATTGTTATTGTTATAAAAAAAATTAATTTTATTTTAATTGATTAAAAAATTTAAAAATAACCCAATAATAATACCATACATAAATATCTTTACAAAAAAAAAACATTTTATACATTTTGATATACATAAATATCTTTACAAAAACAGATATTTTATACATTTTGATGGGACCATCCTTTATCTTTAAATTGGGTTAATTTTAATGGGCGTTATTTATATTGTTAAAAAAGACATTAGTTAACTCGCATAACCCATAAATAAAAGAAAAAGTATATGGAACCAACTAATAATCAGCCAAGAATGGAATAACATAATTAATTATAATTAGTTTTATTAATTTATAATTTAATTTGTTTGTTAAATTATTGTTGACCACGTTAGTGTTAGGAGAGAATCACGGAACAGATGCTTTGATCATTCATTAGTTGATTCCATATAATTAATTATGTTTTATTAATGCGTAACACATAAAATATAGAAATCATATCCAAAACCATCCAATTTATAAGAAAAAGAAATATCCGTGTGTCTATTAGTAGCAACATCCAATTACCAGTTACCTGATTCTTGGCTTATATAGAGTTAGTTCCTAGCATTGTTGTAAATAAAATAGCTACTAACAAAGTAGGATAGTTTTTCCATGGGGCTGAAGCATCTCCGCCACTTGGCTCATGGAGGGTCTTTGATTCATGTCATCTTGCACACACTGCAAAGCCACTTTGACCAAAACCTCAACCTGCGAAATCTCATATTCCCCTTCCAATTTAGGATCCGCAATAGCCTCAACCCAAAACTCTGTCTTGGGAGCACCGTTGATGACGTCACTCACCCACGTCACCAACCGCCGCTGCTCAATTCCCCGACTACTCAAATCAAGACTATGAGTCTCCATAGCGCTCTTCCCAGTCACCATTTCCAACACAACAATCCCGTAGCTATAAACATCCACCTTGGAAGTTATTGGAAGATTGTAAACCCACTCTGGAGCCATGTACCCACGCGTTCCTCTTATTCTTGAAAACCCAGAACCCGCACGCTCGTCTCTATTCAGAAGCTTTGAGAGCCCGAAATCCGCCACCTTGGGTTGGAAGTTGGAGTCTAGAAGAATGTTCTGCGGCTTCACATCGCAGTGCAACACCCACTCCAAGCACTCCTCGTGCAAATAAGCAAGACCTTTTGCTGTTCCAACTGCAACATCAAACCTTTTCTTCCAATCAAGCGTGTTTGAAGACAGATAATCTGCCAACGAACCATGCTCCATGTACTCATAAACCAACACCCTGTGCTTCCCTTCAACACAGTAACCCCACATGTCAATCAAATTCATGTGGTTCAACATCCCAATGGTGCTTAACTCAGCTAGGAATTCAGCTTCTCCTTGATTCGCGTCGCTGCTGAGAAGTTTGATGGCAGCAAAACGATCATCGTCTAGTTTTCCTTTGTACACAACCCCTCCGGAGCCTCGACCAATCTCATGGCTGTGGCTGAATCCTTTTGTTGCTCTTTTCAGCTCAGCATAGCTGAATCTCTGGAATCCCGTAGCGGAAAGGAGTAGCCGTTGATCTTCATGATCAGGTTGCTTGTTGGTTCTGAACAAGAAGAACCACACAGCCAAGATTGCGGTCAATTCAAGCGCCCCTACCGCGCTGGCGAACCAGAGCAAGAAATTCAACGTGGAGTTTCTTCTAGGTTTCTGGTAGAATCTATCCAAAGGTTGAGACAAACGAGAAGAACATTCCATTGGTGAATGTTTGAGAGGCTTCTTGGAAGACAATAAAGTTTGTTTCGGCAATTTCAAATATGTGTCTCCACTGAAATCAGGAGAATCTCTTCCGTTAAGCCAAACTGTCTTAGGGTAACAATTATAGGTTCGAATGTTATTGAAACTGAGTTGAAAACCTTTGCAATTATCGCAAAGTTGCGTGCATATATTCCGGCATTGTATCAAGCTTGCAACGTTGTAAACTTTGCTCTCATAGCCATAAAACTCCGTGCTTGGAAGAATCACAAAATCTATGGATGCATTCTTTTTTCCACTGCAACTGAGTTGTTCTTCGTCAAACTCAGGGACGCATCCGTGGGTCCAGTCATTGGGATCCTTAACCTTGAATCCTTGCATGCAATAGCAAGTTCTGCCATTAACAGGATGATAAGCGCACAAGCTATTTGCTCCGCAGAGGCCATGAACGGTACAAGGTGCGTTAATGGCTTGCCATGTTACCTCCCACATCTTACGATTCTGGTTGAAGCTGTATATACGCGGGTTTCCATCAGGATCCATGACGAGCTTTCTGTGGAGTGTGGCGAGGTAATCGGTGGAGTTGGATTGGAAGCCATCGGAGGATAAGAAGGCTCCGTAAGAATCTAAGAGTGCGATTCTTGAAATATTGAAGGTGGATCTTCCGTTAGTACTTGCAGTGTTATAGGGGGTTGGCCAGTACACGCTGGAGATGTTAGGGCCTTTGTAAAGACACTTGAGGACGTTGTCGGTGTCGAAGAAGAGCTTGTAGAAGCCTGAGGAGAAGTTTGTTGTGCTTCTTGAAGAGAGAAGGAAAGCTTGATCAGTTAGTTTTTGACCGGGAAGAAGGGTGTCCGTTGGTGAATCGAAGCTTTGCCAAAGGACGGTTCCTTGTGAAGTTTGGAGAAGGAGGTTGCCTTTATTGTTGAGCTTGAGGTGCAGTTCAGAAGAGGAGGATGTGGTGGTGGACCAGAAGGGGGTTCTTCCGGCGTCGATGAGAATAAGGTTGCCGGATTTCAAGAGAGAGAGAGTTGAGGATTTTCCGTTGACGGGTTGGTCGCGGTTGGCCATCCAAACTGGGGTGGGTGTTTGTGACCTTGTGAACATCACGGAGAAACAGAAAGCGTTGTCGCCGACTTGGAAGAATCCGGCGGAGAAGTCACCATTGGCGGAGACCAGGATGTCGGTGGTTGGCTTCTCCACGGAAAGAGAGGAGCCTTGTGACAGTGTGTCTTTGGCCGCTGCCGGCGCAAAACAAGTTAAGAGCAACAGCAGGACTTGGATAGCCATTGCTTCTTTAATTTGCCAAATTAAGGAACAATAATAATCAAACTGACGATAGGATATGAAGAAAACCATATGTTCTGAACCAGATTCATACATATATATATATGGCTGCGGCCTGCGGACGTTTCATGTTTCAACATGCCACCATTCATATATGACTGCTTGCTCACGTTTTTATTTATTTATTTATTTACCAACAATTTAACTTCTTCAACAAATATTATTATTTTTTGTGAACACTTGGTTAATAATAATAAATATATAATTTATTAAAATTTTAT
>NC_029779.3:18238919-18244543 GCF_000817695.3 Arachis duranensis
TACTGTATGTTGCTTGTAAGAAATAATAGGACTTTTTTCCCTCAAAGAAAAGTAGAAAACAGACTTATATATATATATAGGATACATAAACTAGAATAACCATTGTTTTTCATATAAGGATCACCTGATAGAAATTAGGGTGCTGAACTAACTGATTTCTAGTTTCTAGAGAGAAATAGGATTTATATGTGTGTGCAAGTTGAGAACGTCTCAATACTCAATATTATGTTCATCGATCATATTTGAACTTCGAATTCTGGAAGCAATAATTTGACTAATTGTCTTTTATTCCCCTTATTCTAATTAAGTTCTAATTGTTGCCTATGAGTAGAGTAAAAGTTTCTGTTAAGTTTATTAAAAAAAAAAAAAAACCCTCTAATAATTGAGTTGGGTTGGACGTCCATATATAGCCACCCTAAATGTCCAAATTAAATATTGTAATATCTAAATATGCTATTTAATGATTAAATATTACACAATGTGGCCTAGTGCAAACGATATGTAGCTTTATTCGGGACGTGGGATTGGGATTATCTTGTACTAGTGGAACATAAAATTATGAAAAAATCTAGAATCGATATTTTTATTAAAATTTGGATATTTTTATAATTAATAATGCTACGAAACTAACTCTATATAAGCTAAGAATCAGCCAATTGGTGAACCAGAGGCATCGGTGACTTTAACCAGATGTTGCTACTGATAGGCACACGGATGTTTCTTTTTCTTGTAAATTGGATGTTTTTGGATATAATTTCTATGTTTCATGTGTTATGCATTACTAATGAATGATCAAAGCATTTATTCCGTGATTCTCTCCTAACACTAGCGTATCTTTCCTCATGTTTTGAACGTGGTCAACAATAATTTAAAAAACAAATTAAGTTATAAATTAATAAAACTAATTATAATTAATTATGTTGTTCCATTCTTGGTTAATTATTAGTTGGTTCCATATATTTTTTCTTTTATAATTCATATTGCATTTTTTATGAGTTTACATACCCTTAAATAATGCTTATGATGGAACACCGCAATTTTAAGTCTAATTTAAAAATTGACCCGTAATAATTTTAAAATAGGCTCTCTTCTTATTAAAATAACAGAATGAGACCTAAATTAAAAAAAAAACTAATTAAATACAAACTAATCATAATTCTTTTATTATTCTAAAAAAATATTAATAATTACTTTTGAAAAGATATATTTTAATTATCGGGCCTGCTACACATACAAGCAAAAAGCCCTACAAATTTTACAAGTTTTCAACTCACACATCATTCACACGCGCACTCATCTCACTTTGAATGGAGCGTAAATTACACGCGTCCCACTCAAACGGTTTCTCTTCGCAAATAGCGCTCCTTAATGGCGCACTCTTCCACTTCTCCAACCCGTTCAAAGAAAACACAAACCGTCCATTTTCGAGCAACATTCCAAACTGCAGAAATAACACTTGTCGCGAAGATTAGAACTCTCCATCAATACAACGTAGAACTCTCGATCAAGAATCTCAAGAAAAAAACGAAGTTATAATACTCAAGGTACGTTATGTTACTATTTCACTCATATTCTATATTTTTCAGATTTCAAAAACGAAGAACTAGGTTTTACTGTTCTTCTACATTCTTCTAGGTTTTACTGTTCTTGTTCTAAGTCTCATTTTACAGTTTTTAATATTCTACTTATTCTACGTTTTACTGTTATTCTTGGTTCTAGGTTATAGTGTTCTTCTTTGTTGTTTTAGGAATTACTGTAGTTGTTTTTCTAGTTCTTCTGGTAATTGATTGTTTGGAATATAATGCGTAATTTGCTGGGTGTATATGAAGTAACTTGTTGGGTGTATATCACATACTTTATTGGGTGTATATTTTTGAACTGATATACTGTAATATATTCAACAGTTGCACTGTTCTAATATTTGATTGTCCATGGGTGTATATTACTTGACCTTGTAATGTTGCTTGCCCTTGTATATTAATGCATGTTTGAGTGATATCTGACTGATATCTATGGGTGTATCTGACTCATATCTATGGGTGTATCTTATTTATATCCTTGGGTGTATCTTGCTGATATCTATGAGTGTATTTTTCTGAACCAATATACTGTAATATATATTCAACAGTTGCACTGTTCTAATATTTGATTGTCCATGGGTGTATATTACTTGACCTTGTAATGTTGCTTGTCCTTGTATATTAATGCATGTTTGAGTGATATCTGACTGATATCTATGTGTGTATCTGACTCATATCTATGGGTGTATCTTATTTATATCCTTGGGTGTATCTTGCTGATATCTATGGGTGTATTTTTCTGAACTGATATACTGTAATATATATTCAACAGTTTCACTGTTTTAATATTTGATTGTCCATGGGTGTATATTGCCTGAACTTGTAATGTTGCTTGCCCTTGTATATTAATGCATGTTTGAGTGATATCTGACTGATATCTATGGGTGTATCTGGCTCATATCTATGGGTGTATCTTATTTATATCCTTGGCTATATGTAATTTGTAATTTATTTTCTTTGTTTTCAGCTATGACTGTGCTATCTACGTAATGAAGTGGCTTGAGATACTTAATCCAGCAAACATTAATAGGCAGAAGTATGAGTGGGAGAATTGGAGCCAGGTAAATGTGTTTAAAAGTAAATAACTCTGTATTAGATTTCTCAATTAACATGGTTGATTAAACAGAATATTCTTTTTAACTGTAGGACGAGGTAGACCACTTTAGAGTGGAATATGCTTTCAGGATTCTATTCCATGACATGAATCTAGACAAAGCTGAAGTCATTAGGAAAAGTAATGCAATAAGACTGTCCAAGCCATCCTCGTTTTTATTGAGTCCATATTGTCAGATAGATTCTGAGGATATTGACACTGTTTAATGTAAATGTTATATAGTCCTGTAACAAATTGAACACATGCTGTAAAAATTTTCCAATTATAGTTCTGTTTATTGTAAAATTTCTTTCAATAATTAAAATCTCTCTGCTGTATTCAAAATGTATGAATTACAGGTACTATAATATGAAGGAAAAAATCAAACTAAATATACATCCATAACTTGCCATTTTTTACACCCAAAGAACATTGAATATACACCAAAAAATCTAGCCCCCTGATGCTTTATCCCTAAAATCCTAAACACGAAACACTTAAAACCTAAACCCTAACATGTACCCCGTAAACCATAAAACCCTAAACCCTAATACCCAAAACCCTTAAACCATTGTAAAAAAAATAAACAGTATTTTATAACATAGAGATCCTTTGCGTGCTTCTCATCCCTGTCCAGAAGTGGTGATCCAGATAGATTGGAACCCATATATGACGGTCTTCATAGAGATCTGCAGAATACACCCAAACACAGACTATAAATACACCTGAAGAAAATTAAATTTACACCTCTGCTGCAGATTTTAAACAAACATTATCTGAAAGCCACTTGTTGTCCACAAGACCAAAATTCAGCAGAAATTCATTCCAATTCCTATCAAATGAGTCTTTACTATGAGAGTTCCAAACAACTTCGCTCATTTCTTGTTCAATTCTGCATGTCCCTTGTACCCATTTAATTTGCTTGGAATCTTCTTCATGATGTGCCAAATACACCAACGGTGAATTGTTGTTAGCATACAGGCCTCTAAAGCCCTTTTCATTGATGCGCATTGATCGGCAAAAAATCCTTTCGGAGCATTTCCTCCCATGCAACGAAGCCAACATTGAAATAACCATTTGAATGCTTCAATTTCTTTGTTTTTCATCAAAGAGCATCCGAGAAGTGTTGACTGACCGTGGTGATTCACCCCGACAAAAGAACCACAAACCAAATTATACCTGAAACAAATTACCATAGTGCAGAATGAAAAATCATTACGTACACCCAACAAATGCTTTGTATATACCCAAAAAACACCCAATATACACCTCCGTGGCAGATTCATAAAACACATTAATTTAGAATCATAAAAAGGGACAGTTTATTACCTGTTTGTATTGTATGTGGTGTCAAATGAAATAACATCTTCGAAATACTAGTTCCTGTAAAAATTTCTAGCATTTTCAAGGGTGGTAAAGGTCATTCCAACCTTCGGAATAAACTGGTCATCAACAACAGAGAGAGGCTGCTGAATACACCATGTCAAAAACTATAAATACACCCAATCATTGCTAATATAATACACCCGAACGGCACCAACTCAACTAAAATGACAATAAAAGCCATAAGCTGTTAATACACAGGCTGCAGAATATAATACACAGGCTGCAGAATACACCATGACGAAAACTAAAAACACACCCAATCATGTCTCATATAATACACCCGAACGACAACAACTCAGCTAAAATAACAGAAAAACCCATAAATATAAATACACCCACACTACCGAAACAAATACACCCAAAGAAAGCTCTGATCTACACCCGAGCGTCTGCTATAAATTCCAGATAATCAATCAAATACATTACATTCAATCCACAGATTTATGTTGACGCGTTAGTCTCACAGTCAATGTTCACGAATTATTCAGCTACACACTGCTATACAAATTACTGCAACAAAATTCAGAGTAAACGTATGTAAATCAAACCTCAGGAACTTCGTTAGATTCAAATTCATAATCCACTTCCCCCTGATTCAGCTGAGAATCTGAGGTTGAATCATCCATTATCTTCAAAACGAATCCAAACTTTGATTTCAGTAAGCAAAAATCGATAGAAAACGAAGCTAGAGTTAGAAAGAGAGAAGAACAAGAAGAAGAACGAGAAGAAGAACGAAGAAGAAAACAAATCTAGAAATAAGGAGAGAAGAACGAGAAGAAGAAGAACGAGAAGAAGAAGAACGATAAGGAGAACGATAAGGAGAACGAAGAAGGAAACAAATCTTTTAAATTTGGTAGTTACATATACGCGGGATCTTTATATAGCGCGTGTATTGGACGTAGGACATGCAGCGCATTTTGTGGGTTTATTGCTTAATGATCTTGTAAAACATACAAGCCCTAATGACTTGTATGTAGAGTTTTTCTCTTTTAATTAAACAATCAGTATATTTTTTTTTACATCAATACAAAAGGATAAATTTTTTTTTTCCCTAAACTCATTTACAGTCGTAACTACTAGAGAGTTTTAGTGATTTGTCACAAATTCACAATTCTTTGTCCATTTAATAAACTCATCACTACTGCATATTCACATCTAAGTCTAACTATCAATATTCTAAATCATTTAAACAACGTTCAACCCCCAAGAGGCCCAGACAAAACGTGCAAGTCTTGTTTTGTGCAGGAATAAAAAATTAAAGAAAGAGCAAAAACAGCAAGCTCTCGTGAGGCTGCAAGGTGCCAAGGTGGATGAAATAATGATTGTGTGAAAAAGTTAATTCCAAAGTAGAAGTTAGAAAAATATTAAATACACAATTTTTAATATCAAATCAGTTCCTAAACTTTTATTTTATTAGATAAATTAAATTTTATATCATATCATTTATATTTATAGAGGTATTTATCTAAAAACTTTAAAAAATATTATTAATTGTTATATCTTTTATTAAATAATTACAGTAATTTACTTGTCTAATTTTATTATTAAAATTTGATGGAAAATTT
>NC_029779.3:18245005-18261253 GCF_000817695.3 Arachis duranensis
CATCCCAATTCTGTGATTAGTAGAATTAGTGAGCTGAAAAAGAAAAGTTCGGATATTCATCTTATACTAACTTTATTTTTTTACTAAAAATAATATGATAAATTCTTCCCGTAATATATGAAGTATAAATAGAGTTAAAAGATTATAGGACAAAATTTATGACCTTTGGAAATTAAGAGTTTATCGCATATAACTATTATCTACATAAAGATGAAAGATTAATATTCTTATCTATATTTATATATCAGAAAAATATAAAAACATGATAGAATGAATGTTATAATTCAGTGAATAAATATACTACTAAAAAACAGCAGATTACAGACGGATTTTTTCGATAGAATTTTACTGTCGAAAATACCGACGGATTTTCGATAAATTTTTCGTCGGAAAATACTAACGGATTTTTGACAGATTTTTCGTCGATAAAAAATAAAAAAAAAATTTCACAAAATTTACCGACAGATTTTAACATCCCTCGGTAACACTGTCGATAAAATTGAAAATGAAATTTGAAACTATCACCAATAACAAAATCCCTCTGTAACATCTAATAAATCCCTCGCTAATTTAAAATAAGTTAAACCCTTATGAACACACCATGATGAAACTTCATTCAACACAAATCACCGTTCATCTTCTCCTATCCTTCCTTTAAGCTTGCTCTTCTCCTCTCTCTTTGATTCGAGTTGAAAATAGGGCAAGTGTGACTTCTCCGTCGTTTCTGCTTTGTCGCCACACGCGTCGCACGAGCTTCTTCTATCACTGCTCGCTTGCACGAGCTCCCTCCGCCGCCGCTCGCTCGCATAAGCTCCCTCCTCTGCTGCTCGCGTTGCACGAGCTTCCTCTGCCGCCTCTCAGCTTATGTCTCTCTCTGTCTCGCGCCATCCATCCTCGCCGTTCACAGCCTCGTCGAGTCATTGTGTCACCAGATCTAAAACCTACATGTATGTCTTTATCTATTTTAGATTCTGGAATTTCTATTGATTTATGTTTTGTTTTGAATTGAAATGTTCATATGTTATTATTGTATCTAAAACTCAATCTGTTCCACTTTTATTTTATGGTTTAGATTTTTGTTCTTGAATCTTCTTCAAGGTTCGAATTTGGTTTTGAAAGTAGCTCCATTAATTGTTATGGCTAAAAGTTTTGCATTGAAGATAATGTATTGTGCCTTCTGCAGTTCTGCTTCTGAGGTAAGATGGAGAGATTACCATAGTCTTAAATTGGAAAAAGGAATTGGAAGATTTGTTGTTTGAATTTTACATTTGAAGGAACTATAAATACCAGTTCATGAAATGCAATATGCTAAGTACATAGATTGAAATTACTCTGTGACTAATTAGAATGAGATTAACAGCAATAATTTTGTGCCCTATCAATATCGTAAACCATCTCATAAATCTGATTACTCTGGCAAATATCAGTTGATGTTAATAAACTGTGTTCTTTGTTTCAGCTTGCTCTAGGTGCTGTAAATTCAGAGGTTCTTCTTAGAAGGTATTAGCTTTAAAATATTTACATGATTTTCATATGCAGTAATGTGCTGTTTTTCAGGCCTGTTTGTTAATTAGTCTCAATGGATAATTAGATAGATATATGTGCTCAATGTTGTGTTTGTGCAGACGAGGTGTTTGATCTAATGACTGAACTACTTTTTGAAATAGGTGTTTGATCTAATGACTGAACTGATTTCATTATCCCTAGCCCTAGCCTTGTCCCTTCCCTGTTGTTGCTGCAGAGAACTGAGTTTCTAAATTCTAAGGTATGAATTTTGTATATTCCTATAATTTGTGAAATCTGAAACATAACAATTTCTATGATTGTGATATAGAATAAATTCGTTTATGAACTATATATCTGAATTGCTGAGATTTTTTATCTGGAATTTGCATGCATGTTCTTGTTCCTTCCTGTTCTTGTTATGACTGGTGATTTAGGTCATAAACACACTAAAGAGGGATCAAACAAACCACCATGACTTAACCTCACCCATTCACAGGTGTGAGGGAGTGGAAAACAAAAATTAGCTTCTTATTGTTCTCAACATGAACAAGGTTAGTATATTAGTTATGAGTAATGAGCAGCTTAGAATAGATTAGATTAGTAGTAAGTGGTGATGCAATGAATGCAGATTAATTAATTAATTGCAATGCATTTGTACAGGAGAAGGTGCACTTTTTGGCTTGCTAAGAGGCATCTTTCAGAACTCATTACTAACTGGTCTATATATGATAATAAGGTGCTTATATTGAATGTATCAAATTTGAACTAAGTTTTATGATCTTACATTCTTCAGTGCTTAGTAAACAGTTTTACAATTATTTATTTCTTACCAAAGTTTCTTTTTCGGCTATTAATAAGATATATGTCTACATGTGTTGAAGAATAGCTAAATTGATTTAGTGTTCAATAAGAACAGCTACTGTGACTATTTGAGCCTCAGAGGGTCGAAGAGGACCCAATTTGATTGAGGTAATGCAAGAGAGAAACTTTTGGATTCTATTGAAGATCTGAAACTGGACTCAATTGTACTGGGAAGCAGGGGACTTAGCACAATCCGAAGGTGTGTATTTATTTATTTATTTATTTATTTATTTTTGGGTACAATTCCCTATTTTGAGTACAATTCCCTGTTTCTGATTTATGCCATATATACAGTTATGTCGTGGAGTAGTTATCCCACCTTAGGTTGAAGTTGAGTAATTTTTATATGGTACACCTTTCAACAGCTATTGGTTTTAGCATTGGATTCAAATGGATTGATTCAACAATGGGGTTTATACTTAATCAAATCTGTTTTGCACATCATTGCTATTTATTACTGTTGTAGAAGTGTTTGATTTGCTTTTGCCCCAAAATTTAAATTCTCTTGTTTTGCTGTTGCCCGTGAGATGAACTGAATGAAAATCTTGGTGCAGGTTTAGCATTTTCTACCACGAAAGAGAAATTAGCTGAAGCCTTTTTAGAATATGGCAATGTCCTAAATGGTATGTTCTTCATTTCAGTTTCTATATCCCGGTGTGAAGAGTGTTCCATAATGTCACCAGCTGAGAAAGGGAGGATAGTTGATCCTGTACTGTATTCAGAACTGGCTGGAGAGTCTTCATACAGATCCATTTGCCTGAATCATATTAAAAAAATATTAGTATTCTTGTTAAGCATACAGGAAATTATATTTTTGAAGTACCTCCAACATGGCTGGCCTCCCTCATTACTACTCAAGTCTTCAACCATATTTTTAAGATCAGCAAGCTTTAAACCATTCAATTGCTTTTGTACTTACAATGTTAAATAACTGTCTTAGGTTCTTGGATCTTAAATTGCGTTAGTTTAACACGGGTGAATATTTTATTAGATGGCAAGGCTGCTGCAGCAGAGAAGAAAAATTCCAAGGATGAAACATCTTCGAAAGATTCACAGGGGCTGCTGCATGCCCCATTTTCCACTTCTTTCTAATTGTGGCACTTGAAAGTGCTTGGAATTGGAACTAGCTGTGTGAGATCTTGTATTTCGCTGACAAGTCAGAGGTACCGTTTTGTTTTTTCACAAGTTTCCTTCTTCAAATTGAACTCAAGGTTTGGTTTTATTGGTGTTTCGCTGACAACTTGCCAGATCTAACTTGCCAACTTTTTCTATTTCTTTCAGCCTATGATGCCACCTTATGTAGTACTTTATTCACCTGGAGGGGTTTATACTCATCCTGCCATTCCTATTGTAAGTCTAGTTACTTTCATGTAATTTATTTCATGGTTTATAAAAAATTGGAGCTTGTTTTGTTCATTGCCCATGAATGTTTGGCTTCTACTGTAATGATATCAATCAATAGTTCACAATAGGATAAGAGAAACTAATATACTGAAATGTCAAATGTGTTTCCTTTGATCCTGTTTGTGTACCTAGATAATTCAAATATTTATATTCATTTATTTTATTATCACAAAAGCTTTTCAGGGGCTTAATTATATATGCTTTTTTTTTTGGTGTTGTAATTATTTAGGCTTTATTGGTTGGAATTATGTCTTATGTTCTTGTGAATTATATATTTCTAAAACATAGGGGTCATATCCACACGGACAAGGAGTTCCATCTTCACCTGCTATAAGCTATGATGTTGGTTGGCCTTCCCAAATTATTAGTCTGATACTCTGATTCAATTCTATGAATCTTCACTAAATGATTATTCATTTTGTTGTGTAACTTAAATATTCTTGTTAAATGGATGTGCAGATTCGAATTCTTGCTGCTCAGGCTCTTACAACAATGGCAATCAGATCTGGTGAACCTTTCAGGTTATAGATTTATGAGTTTCTGCACACTTTGGCACAAGGTGGTCTACAGTCACAGTTCTCAGACATACATCTCAGCAATGGAGCAGATAAAGGAGATAGCGGTACAAGCCTTGGAGTTTTATTAAGTCCAATGATAAAAGTTTTGGATGAGATGTACAGAGTGCAAGATGATTTGATCAAGTGAGAACCATATCTTAATTTTGTGCTTGCTTCAGTTTTACTGATGCTGATTAATAATGCTTTTGAACTGTGGTTTTGAATAGGGAAATACGCAATCATGACAATGCTAAGAAAGAATGGACTGATGATGAATTGAAGAAACTATATGAAACCCACGAAAGGTTGCTGGACCTTGTTTCATAGTTTTGCTATGTTCCAAGAACAAAGTAAGTATCTTCCTTTGGGTCCAATAAGATATCAATTTTCATTTTGTTGATCACTTATCTGAGTTTATTAATGATAGGGTCTATGTTCTCACTTTGGGTATTTTTATTGAGGAACAAAAAATTAAGTTTTCTTGTGAGGAAAGCAGTGATGAAGAAGAATAAGCAGCAGCAGAAAGAGCAAGTGAAGTGACAGATGAGATAAGTGGAATTAACACAAGACCTCCTTCACCAACTTCATCTATTGATTATTAGAGCAGCGAAAATTGTTCAAATAAGTTAGGAAATTGAATAGGAGTTGCTTGCAATATAGGTCTTTTAATTTACTAGTATGAGGAAATCATTTAGAGTCCTTTGGATACTCATTAACAACTTTTAATTTACTCAATAGACTTTGTTGATGTATGTTTGTTACTTATTATTATAGTTGATGTATCAATACACTTTGTTTATATTTTTAATTATATTGACTTGCTTGTTTATAGTAATTTTTTTTAGTTTGATAATACGTTGAATTTATTTATTTTTGAAATATTATAAATATTTGAATACAAATTAGATAAAAATTTGTATTAAATTTATATTTATTTTGTATGAAAACAAGTTTATTTTGTAATTGGAAAAATAAAAAAATTTTATTTTACCTTACTGACGGATTTACAGACGGATTTTTTGTCTGTAATAAGAGTATGAGATGATTTTTCAAAGTTCAAATTACAGACAGAAAATCTGTCAGAAAATCTGTCTGTAATTACAGATGAAAAATCCGTCTGAAAATCCGTCTGTAATTACAGACGGAAAATCTGTCGGAAAATCCGTCTGTAATTACAGACAGAAAATCCGTCGGAAAATCCGTCTGTAATTACAGACGGAAAATCCGTCGGAACATTCGTCGTTTTCGGGAAATGGATGGAGAATTTACAGAGGAAAAATCCGTCGGTAACTGGTAAAAATCTGTCTGTAATTTTCCGACGGAAAAAATATCCGTCGGTAAATAATTTCCGACGAGGCTTTTACAGAGGGACAAAATCCGTCGGTAACCAAAAATTCGTCTGTAATAAAGGTTAAATCTGTCTGTAAATCTGTCTGTATTAATCCATTTTCTAGTTGTTATAATATATTCATAATCTAAATGAAAAAAAATATAAATTATATCAAAATAAATCATGAGTTTAGTATTTATATAAAAAAAATAGAGTTTATAGTTTAAAATTTAATATACACACTAAGCGGCTCTATCTCTAAAGATAATCCTTTTTTCTAGTGTATTTGACTATTCGAGTGGTTTATCTACACATTAAGCACATTAAGCTAGTATCATTCCTATTAGTTGAAATCTAAGCAGGATGCATCTACAAATAATGTCGCCATTGATAACTACGATTTCTTTTAATTAAAACCTCCAAAAATTAATCAAAACATAGAGAATTCACTATAGAAAACTCACCGAATACTATCAAATTTATTGATAGAAAAAAGAATAAAACCTGCTAGTAAACTTATTATTACAATTAAATTTAGTGTCGGACATAATCTGACGGTAATTGTCATTAGAAGCTGCGACAAATTTGTGGCGAAAAAATTATGTTGGTTGCGGATAATTTTACTAGTATATTTGGTGTCACGCTCGCTTTCGAATTTCCTGCCGAATCACCGTCAAATTTTTCTCCTGGTAAATCTGATGGTAGTCAATAATTAATAGTCGAATCCTAATAATGAAAATCAAATAGTATTTTTATTGAAAATAATAATAATAATAATAATAATAATAATAATAATAATAATAATAATAATAATAATAATAATAATAATAATAATGTGAAATATAAAGTGTACGTATAGAATAAAAGCTTAAATAAATAAAATACAGGCAAATAAAGCAAATCAAAATTTTAATCACTACAAATTTTGATAATTATTATCATCGTCATCCTCTTATTCCTGTTGAAGCGGTAGTCTAAGAAATAATGTTAGTGCTTATCCTAACTACTGTGTAGAGAATGAGGAGCGCCCTCTAACAGCACTACTACCACCAGCGTGCATCTATTTATGGTATATCGTTATCTGTTTTCGTATCTGCAGAATCTGCTTCAACTTCTATATTTATATCCGAACATCTCTTGCTGTTATGTATGCAAAAATTTTGCTATATCTCTTTTTAGATAAATACAATTGATGAACTTGATTATGAAGACTTTAGGTGAGATTTTAAACCTGTTCCCATAGCCTTAAATTTTTATTAAATATGATATATACATATTTAATGACAATGTAAAAAAATAAGTCTTAAATTTTTATTAATTAGAATTTTGCATGTATAGTAATTTTTTATTATTTTTTTAAATAAAAAAATAAAAAAATAATTGGCCCCTACTGAGTTTTCTCTAGTTTTGTCCCGCTAAGCACGGAGATGCGATATGTAAAACACTAAGTATAATCATAACAACAATTAATAGGAAGAAATGCATAGTGGCATAATGGCATTTAAAACACAAAAATAAACCATACTAACAACGTATTGAAAAAAAATGCATGACGTAATAATAATATTAACATATATCTTTTTTTAGTACACATACAACAATTTTGACATTTAACAAAAAAAATTTTACATTGCGATATACTAACTACACAAAAAACCCATTTTTGGTGGTTAGCATCAGCAAATGACATAAAAATTCGATCCGAACATTAATTTTACTTGCGATGCGGTTTGGATTGGATTTGATTTGCGGTTTTATAAATTAAAAAAATTATACATATAACAAGTCTCAACATCAAGTTTTAAATAATCTAAAAAACCAACGATAACATAAGAATAGAAATAAAATTATAGGTTAGTTAAAATAAATAAATAAATAACATTTTGAATATAAAATATTTATTAAATAATGATAATACATGAATAATATAAAAATTAATAAAAAATTGAACATGTTATAAGTATAATTGTAAATATAATAATAATATTATAGCACATTGTGCAGTTTGGATTGGATTGGATCCGTTATGAAAAGTAGATGCGAAATCTGATTCGATCCAACAGTTTGCAAAAAATAGAATCCAATCAAATTCGAATTAGTGCGATTTTAATCGATTTTCGATTTGAATTGAATTAGATGAGCGATTTAATTTGGATCGGTTTAAACACCCCTAAAAGAGATACTCCATAGCCCACACCGCTGCTGTGTATGTCAATCTGAATCACAAATAGAAAGGCTTTCAACTAAGTCCGATTGCAACTTGTATGCATCGCAAAAGGCTTTCAACCAAGCACAAATTTAAATTCAATGTGGTTGGAGATTGGTATAAGTGGCATATATATGCTTCCCAAACAATTACGTTCCGTTACAAATTCTATTGGTGAGAAAAAGAACCCATATAATATAATGTAGGATAGTGCTAGGAAGCCAATGATTTAAGTGTACCAAAAAATTTAAACTGATTTTGGAGTTCACCAACGATTAAACTCTTGACTTTTTAGACCTAGAGTTTTAATACCATGTTATGATACCACTCATCCCAAAAGTTTCAGCTGATAGAAAAAAGTAACATTAATGATTATATCTCTAATACTTCTTAAATCTCTATTGGCAAATATTTCATTAGCTCCTTATATTTTCTCTATAATGTAATGTATGCAAGTGTATTGTGCGAGTGTGTTTTTATCTTAAAAGACCAAAAAAACTCGATGCATCTCCCAGAGCTATTCAACTGAAAATATAGTAACAGATGATCATCTTTTTTTTCCCCTTGATAACACCCAGGAATTTCAAGACATGCAAAAATGAAGTCCAACAACTGTAACACAAAAGGACCAAAAGTACAATGGTCAATCCATTTACTTGATAAATTTATAAATATCTTCAGAGATATACGAAAAAAAGAATCTATAGAAAATGCAAAACAAACCATCAAAACCACAGCATAATAAATAAGAAAAGTTTTGTACCCAAATAAATATATATACCCGAAAATAAGGAGATATACAATGTTCAAATAGCAGCAAAATTAACTTGTCCCTTTCTGGCAATGAAGGTGACGCCGGTGGAGGGTGAAGGCAGCTGTCCGACGACTAGGGAGATTCAGAGGCCGCTTCTCAGCAGAAACACTCGGTATCACAGCAGCAGCAGAAAACACACAACTCTCATATGATAACTTTAACTAAGTTCTTGTGAGTCACTGGTTGAGCAAATATTAGACAATAAATTTATCAATTAATCTGGATGTAGTAATAACTTTTGTTAGTTACAATAAGCTGGAAGCAGGGAATGAATGATTTTGATTTTGAGTGTAAAGTTGTGAAGATGAGGAGATGGGTAGTCTAACTGAAATAAGGTGAGTGCACAGCACATGCTTGATGAATTGATCAAGTGAATAATAAGGAACACTAAGTACCATCAATTTAGGAACCAACATAAATATACAAGTTGAAAAGAACATGACAAAATAGCCCCAAAAATAGGTTCACGGGTCACTACACTATTAACCTCTTTCTAGTAAAATATAAGAGTGCGAATCTCACTAGCTACATGCGAATAATTCATTTCATACTATAAATTTCAAGAATATTATTTCTTTATTGCAATCTATTTATCTTTAAAAATAATGCACTCTAAAGTCTGAACCTCCCTCTATATCTCATTATTTTCATCACAGAAACTAAAGCATTGTTTATCACAGTTTAGCTTAGCTACAAAACATAATTGCTATAGAGAAAAAAAAGTTTATTAGCTTTCTATTATTACCTTCTAAAAGGTAGCTTAAAATAATAACTAGCAGAAAAGTGTGTGATGATTCTGAATTATTTTGCCTGCGCCTGTGGCCGCTACAGCAACAGCCGCACTTCAAATTCCTACTATTGGAATTGGGGCCGGAGCCTTTTGTAGTGGACAGGTAAGTTTATCAAACTCAAGGGTTCACCTAAACTCATAGAACATAGGTAAAATTGAATCATAAAACTCAACTCATAAAACTCGAGAGTTCGATAACCTTTGTGATGAACTTTTGTACAAGATGATTGGCTTATGATAATAGCTGAAACTTTTTTGGTAAAAACTTAAAATGACCTGAGTTTATTTGTAAGCATTTCTTCTTCATCAAGTTGCTATATTGAGCCTTTTGTATCATGATCAGTTATTAAATGATTTTTATTCACTTTGGTATATATGTATCTTAACATAATTGAGTTGGAGAAAATGTTATAATCTTGAGTCACTTGAGCACTTGTGGCTATCGATGGGACATATATTCTGATCATCCCTCAATCATTTGAGATGATTAAATATAAAATGAGGAATTCAAATTCAGTTTTATGCTAATGCAGGTGCTAGATAGTTTATCATGATGATCTTGGTATGCTTCAACACTCCCATCATGCAAAGGTATTTCAATTTCAAACAAATTATTTCTTTAAGTCGATATAAGATTCATGGCTGAAATTGATATGATCTATCTTTTTACAGGTTACTCCGAAATTTTGCAAGCAATATACTCGTGTCGGAGACATTATCAATAAAGCCTTACTAGAGTATAAGGAAGACATGATGAACGGTTCATTCCCTGATGCTCACCATAGTCCATACAAAATTAGTGAAGGAGATGCTGAAAGTTTTTCAAATGAGTTGCAAAAGTTAAGTTTTGACAAAGCAGCGTCTACAGCATCTGAAGCAGTTCAAAAGCTTAATGCAACCAAATAAGTTTAGTGAAGGTAACTGAACAAATCAATAGTAAAGTTATGGAGGTACCCTTCATGTTTTTTGTCATTTGATGTCGTCCGTCGTTTTTGGTGGCACACCAGGTTAAAACGGATTGAAGCAACATTATAGAATTGAAGTTCAGTATTTGACTGATATAGAGTGATGATACCACTTTCTTAGGGCAATTTGTACCATTTTCTTTTAGTATCAATTTTTTGTTCAACATTTTATATGGAACATGAATGAAACCTTAGGCAGATTACAAAAGGAAATCATGTTCTGTGTCAATGTAAGAGCAAAATATTGAAAATTGATTTTCATATTCTTTTTACTATCCAGAGAAGTGGTCCATAAGAGTGACCAAATAAATGTCTTTCCAATCTTCTCATGTTTTGGAACACATTAATTTGTCAAATATTGATTTATGTTTGTCTATTCTCTTTATGTTTTTGGTAAGGTTCACTCCCTACTCATGTTTGTTTAATTATTGTTGAGCCTAGTTTGATTTTGGGTCACATTATGATGACAAACATTTAATTGGGTTGAAAGCCCAATATTGTTTAATGTGTGCTTTATTGTGGCAGGCCCAAGCATACCAGCTTATGCTGCATCAGCCCATCACAGAAAATAGAAAAACAGCTCACTTTGTTCTTTAGTGCAGTAAACAAGTCCAACAATTTCTCATAGCACCGTTTAGCAACATTAAATGATTATGTATATATTTGCTAAAAGCAATATGAGGACAGCTGTATCATGTAAGGACAAGTGTAGCTCTGTAAAAGCAAGCAAGGACACAAAGGGCATACACACTAACCCAAGGACATCACCAAAGCACTGTTGTGGATCGTGGTTATGCAAAACACAAACTTGCATAGAGCAGTAGCAAGGAAATGGAGCAGAATGGAAAAGAGTAACATGCCAAGGAAGAAAGAAACACCAAGGACAGCAGAGGTAGTGGTGGAGCTCCTCGGACAGCAGGGGAAGTGGAGCAGGATGAAGAAAGGATTGCATGCCATCAAGGACCACTTCAACGGGCAGCAAGGAAAAGCAAAGAGGATGAAGCTACAATGAAGCCTAGCTGAAGATATATAACAAGCCTCACTCAAACATCTCAAGTCAAGAAAGAGGGCACACACATTCAGAGCACCATCTCTAACACAGAGCTGGAATCTCTTTCTTCTACTCAAGCTTAATTCTGATCTTTGTGTTATGGCTGTCTTGCGTTATTTTCTGTTTTGAGAAAAGGCAAATATGTGAGTATCAAAAGCCAAGAGAGAAAAGGCAAGAGTGATGCAAAATAGCCACCATTTTTCTTCTGTTGTAATTTGGGTATATGAACTAGGATTAGTTCCCCTTGCCTAGTTGGGATAGCACTGGGTGAAGTCAGAATCTGTTTGATTCCCCTTCCAAGTTGGGAAAGCACTTTGGGTTGCTAAGCTTTGGGAAGAAAGCTTAGGGGTAGATACTAGTTGAGTTAGGAATTAATTCAATAGTATTGGTGTATGTAACCTGAGAATTATAGTGAAAATTTCACCATGGTTTATGGTGGAAACTGGATGTAGGATTCATGGCACTGAGAATCCGAATCAGGATACATGCTGGCCTCCTTTCTCTTTTCTTTACCCTTTTAATGTTCTGTGTATGAGATAATTTCAAATAATCTCCTGCAACTTAAGCTTCCACTGCAACAGAGTTTGAAACTCTAAGTTTTAAGCTAACTTGATTCAACCCCCCTTCTCAAGTTCATCTAGAACCATCAATTGGTATCAGGAGCAAGGTCTCAAGGAGTCAAGCTTCACAGCTTGGAGTAAAGATCCATGGCCAACAACATGAATCCCAACATCATGGCTTTCACTCTCATTGAAGGACAGTCTAATAATAGACCTCCCTATTTCAATGGCAGCAACTACTCTTACTAGAAAGAGAGAATGAGAATCTTTGTGCAGTCAATCGACTACAACATCTGGAAAATCATCCTCAACGGACCAGACGTCCCCACCAAACAGAACGCTGATGGAGAAGTTATGGCTAAAGAAGACAACGAATGGACAGAGGAAGAAAAGAAGAAGGTTGAACTCAATGCCAAGGCAATAAATCTGATGCACTTCGCAATCAGTTTTGAAGAGTTCAGAAAAGTGTCAAGGTGTAAAATGGCTAAAGAAATATGGGACAAGCTCAGACTCACTCATGAAGGCACCAAGCAAGTGAGGGAGACCAGAATTGACATGCTGATGAAGGAATATGAAATGTTCAGCATGAAGGAGGATGAGAGCATCGATCAAATGTTCGAAAGGTTCTCAATAATCATCAACAATCTGGATGCCATGGAAAGGAGCTACTCTGAAGAAACCTTAGTGAGGAAGATCCTGAGGAGTCTCACAAAAAAATGAGAAGTAAAAAGCACAGCCATCTCTGAAAGGAATGATTTGATCAAAATCACCTATGATGAGCTAAGAGGCAAGTTGCTGGCCTATGAAACCACTCACATGTCTCAAGACAAAGATGACAAACAGAAAAGTATAGCACTAAAATCAAGAATGACAGCCCAAGGAGAAGAATCTGATGACAGCTTCTCAGATGAAGAATGGTGCTCTTTGCAAGAAAAATGAGAAGATTACTGAGATACAAAAACAAAAGCAAAGGAAGCTCTTCATCCAAAGATGTCAAGAAAGATCAAATCAAATTCACATGCCATCACTGCAAGGAGCCTGGTCACTTCAAGTCAGATTGTCCTCAACTTAAGAAAGGAGAAAAATCCAAGAAAGACAAAAAGAAGGTGATGATGGCAACATGGGAAGACCTGGAGAACGACACCAGCTCGGAGAGCTCTGATCAAGAAGCTCAGCTATGTTTGATGGCAGACCATGCCGATGAAAATGAGGTAGATCTTTCTGACTTATCTATTGATGAACTACAATACATTATCAAAGACATCTCTGTCAGTTCCAAGAAACTCTTGGACAAGTATGCTAAATGAAAGAAAGAAAATGAGGCTTTGAGGATTGAAAATGATCTTCTTTTGAAAAAGGTTAAGGCAAATGAAACTGGAAATGAAAAGCTTTTAAAAGAAGAAAACACTGCCTTGCGAGTTGAATTAGAAAAATTCAAACTCAAGCATGAAGTTACTGCTTCCACTGATTTGATTTCTGAAAACAAAAAGCTGAATGAATAAATAAAAAGTTTGAATGAAGACTTAGCTAAGTTTGTTCAAGGTTCTCAAAATCTGAACAAACTGCTTGCTAGTCAAAGGTTTGGTTCTGAAAAATCAGGACTTGGGTTCAAAGAGGAAAGTAAGGCTGTTTTCAAACAAAACTTTATAAAATTTGAAGCCTCCTCTTCCAAGCTTTTCAAACCAAAAGGATTCAGCAAACCTCAAAAATCAGTGAGCAAGAATCAGTGCTACAAGTGCAACAGAAATGGTCATGATCCTCTTCAATGTTTCATCTTTCCTAGGTCTTTTGGTAATGATAGTAAATTATATAAAGTTGTTCATGATTTTAATTCTCTTGGGCAACCAAGAAGATTTCACATCAAAGGATCCAAATGGATTTGGATACCTAAGGTTAGTTGAAGAACATGCAGGTTTGCCTTGCATCCAAAAAGAAAAAGGACATGTGGTATCTTGATAGTGGATGTTCAAGGCATATGACCGGAAGGGATACTTTCTTCATTAAACTCAACAAGTATGATGGAGGATTTGTCACTTTTGAAGATAATGGTAAAGGTAAAATAATTGCCATTGGTAAGGTTGGCAAAGATTTTTCAACTTGCATAGATAGTGTCTTTTTAGTTGATGGGTTAAAGCATAATCTATTGAGCATAAGTCAATTTTGTGACCTTGGATATGCTGTAACCTTTAGGAAATCTGATTGTAGAGTCATAAATGAAAAAACATAGGCTGTTTTATTTGTTGCCAAAAGAAGTGATAATGTTTATGGTATCACTCTAGATGATCTAAAAGTTCAAAATGTAACCTGTTTCTCTTCAATGGAATCTGAAAAATGGATGTGGCATAAGAGGTTAGGACATGCTAGCATGTTCCAAATCTCTAAGCTTCTAAAGAAAGGCTTAGTTAGAGGTCTTCCTAACATAAAGTTTGATAAGGACATCATTTGTGATGCTTGTCAAATGGGTAAATAAATTAAAACCTCTTTCAAACCCAAGGAAGATGTCTCTACTAAGAAACCATTGGAGTTGTTGCATCTTGATCTGTTTGGACCAACTAGGACTCAAAGTCTTGGAGGAAAGAGTTATGGCATGGTAATTGTGGATGACTATATTAGATTTGGCTGGGTGTTCTTTCTTGCTCATAAACATGAGGCCTTCTCTGTTTTTGAAAAATTCAGCAAAAAGATTCAAAATGAAAAAGGTTTAAAAAATTTTCAATTAGAAGTGATCATGGTAAAGAGTTTGAAAATCAATTCTTTGAATCCTTTTGTGATGAACAAGGCATATCACATAACTTCTCTTGTCCAAGAACACCTCAACAAAATGGTGTTGTTGAGAGAAGAAATAGAAGTTTACAAGAAATGGCTAGAGCTATGTTATGTGAATATGAAATTCCTAAGTTCTTGTTGGCTGAAGCTGTGAATACAGCTTGCTATGTTTTAAATAGAACTATCATTAGAAAATTTTTGAAGAAAATCCCATATGAACTTTGGAAAGGACATCCTCCTAATCTTAGTTATTTTCATGTGTTTGGATGCAAGTGCTTTATTCTGAATATCAAAGAAAATTTAGGAAAATTTGATCCTAAAACACATGAAGGCTTTTTTCTGGGTTATTCCACAAATAGCAAAGCCTATAGGGTTTACAACAAAAACTCCAAAACTGTTGAGGAGACCATGCATGTCACTTTCTGTGAATCTAACAATGTTCCCAGTGTTTGTATTGAAGATAGTACAGGTTTTGAAGCTGAGGCTCCAAAGATCACTAAACCAGTTCCACAAAATCCAAGTTCTCATGAAGTTGCACCTATTAGCAGCAAAAATCCAAATTCTGCAGGAGACAATTTGGAATTATCTCCTGTCACAGCTGAAAACACTGATGCAGAGGTTATTGTTGATCAAGAAAAACCTGAATCTTCAACTCAAATCAAAAGGCCCAGGGAATGGAAATTTCTGAAAAATTATCCTGAGAAATTCATAATTGGTGATCCCTAAAAAAGTATTTCAACAAGGTCATCTTTGAAAAGAGCCGAATCCAACAACATTGCTCTTTTATCAAAGATTAAACCTCAAAACATCCAAGAAGCTCTTGCTGATCCATCTTGGGTGTTGGCCATGAAGGAGGAATTGCTGCAATTTGAGAAGAATCAGGTCTGGTCATTGGTGCCTTATCCACATGGAAAGAAAGTCACCGGCACTAAATGGATTTTCAGAAACAAGCTGGGTGAAGATGGATCCATAGTCCAAAACAAAGCTAGATTGGTTGCTCAAGGATATGATCAAGAGGAAGGGATTGATTTCGATGAATCCTTTGCACCTTGGTGCACGAAATTGCAATCACACTTTTGCAACCCCGCACAACTAACCAGCAAGTGCACTGGGTCGTCCAAGTAATACCTTACGTGAGTAAGGGTCGATCCCACGGAGATTGTCGGCTTGAAGCAAGCTATGGTTATCTTGCAAATCTTAGTCAGGATATCAATAATTATCAGGGTTGATTGTGAAAAGTAAAAGAACATGAAATAAGTACTTGTTTTGCAGTAATGGAGAATAGGTTGAGGTTTTGGAGATGCTCCATCTTCTGAATCTCTGCTTTCCTACTGTCTTCTTCTTCAAGCACGCAAGGCTCCTTCCATGGCAAGCTGTATGCAAGGGTTTCACCTTTGTCAGTGGCTACCTCCCATCCTCTCAGTGGAAATGTTCAACG
>NC_029779.3:18261518-18263071 GCF_000817695.3 Arachis duranensis
GGTACAGATACAATGTCAAAAGATCCTATTAATAGTAAGCTAGTAACCTAGGGTATATAGAAATGAGTAAATGACGTAAAAATCCACTTCCGGGGTCCATTTGGTGTGTGCTTGGGCTGAGCATTGAAGCTTTCATGTGTAGAGAATTTTTCTGGAGTTAAACGCCAGCTTTCATGCCAGTTTGGGTGTTTAACTCCAATTTTTATGCCAGTTCCAGCGTTAAACGCTGGGAATTCTGAGGCTGATTTGCAACGCCAGTTTGGGCCATCAAATCTCGGGCAAAGTATAGACTATTATATATTGCTGGAAATCTTAGGATGTCTACTTTCCAACGCCGTTGAGAGCGCGCCAATTGGGCTTCTGTAGCTCCAGAAAATCCACTTCGAGTGCAGGGAGGTCAGAATCCAACAGCATCTGCAGTCCTTTTCAGCCTCTGAATCAGATTTTTGCTCAGGACCCTCAATTTCAGCCAGAAAATACCTGAAATCACAGAAAAACAAACTTATAGTAAAGTCCAGAAAAGTGAATTTTAACTAAAAACTAATAAAAATATACTAAAAACTAACTAGATCATACTAAAAACATACTAAAAACAATGCCAAAAGGCGTATAAATTATCCGCTCATCACAACACCAAACTTAAATTGTTGCTTGTCCCCAAGCAACTGAAAATCAAATAAGATAAAAAGAAGAGAATATACTATAGACTCCAAAATATCAAGGAAACTTAGCTCCAATTAGATGAGCGGGACTAGTGGCTTTTTGCTTCCGAACAATTTTGGCATCTCACTTTATCCTTTGAAGTTCAGAATGATTGGCATCTATAGGAACTCAGAACTCAGATAGTGTTATTGACTCTCCTAGTTAAGTATAATGATTCTTGAACATAGCTAGTGTATGAGTCTTGGCTGTGGCCCAAAGCACTCTGTCTTCCAGTATTACCACCGGATACATACATGCCACAGACACATACTTGGTGAACCTTTTCAGATTATGACCCAGCTTTGCTAGAGTCCCCAATTAGAGGCGTCCAGGGTTCTTAAGCACACTCTTTTTGCCTTGGATCACAACTTTATTTCTTTCTTTCTATTTCTTCTCTTTTTTTTCGTTTTTTTTTTGAATCACTGCTTTTTCTTGCTTCAAGAATCAATTTGATGATTTTTCATATCCTCAATAACAGTTCTCCTTTTCCATCATTCTTTCAAGAGCCAACAATTTTAACATTCTTAAAACAACAAATTCAAAAGACATATGTACTGTTCAAGCATTCATTCGGAAAACAAAAAGTATTGTCACCACATCAAACTAATTCAACTAGTTTCAAAGATGAATTCAAAATCCTGTACTTCTTGTTCTTTTGTGATTAAAGCATTTTTCATTTAAGAGAGGTGATGGATTCATAGGACATTCATAGCTTTAAGGCATAGACACTAAGATACTAATGATCATGTAATAAGACACAAACATAGATAAACATAAGCATAAAAATTCGAAAAATAGAAAATAAAGAACAAGGAGATTAAAGAACGGGTCCACCTTAGTGATGGCGGCTT
>NC_029779.3:18264036-18264236 GCF_000817695.3 Arachis duranensis
ATCACTTTTGATCCTACTAAATAAGATCTGAACTTGTCAATGGCATAAACCACTGCAAGTAACTCTTTTTCTGTGGTTGTGTAGTTCTTCTGTGCCTCATTTAGAATACGGCTGCCATAATGAATGACGTGCAGAAGCTTACCATGCCTTTGTCCCAATACTGCACCAATGGCATGGTCACTGGCATCACATATTAGTTC
>NC_029779.3:18264841-18265204 GCF_000817695.3 Arachis duranensis
ACATGTAAATGCTGTTTTCTCTTGGTCCTGAGGATCTACTGCAATTTGGTTGTAACCTGAATAGCCATCCAAAAAACAGTAATATTCATGACCTGCTAGTCTCTCTAGCATCTGGTCTATGAATGGTAAAGGAAAATGATCCTTTCTGGTGACTGTATTGAGCCTTCTGTAGTCAATACACATACGCCACCCTGTAACTGTTCTTGTAGGAACTAGTTCATTCTTTTCATTATGAACTACTGTCATGCCTCCCTTCTTAGGGACAACGTGGACAGGGCTCACCCCGGGGCTATCAGAAATAGGATAAATAATCCCAGCCTCTAGTAACTTAGTGACCTCTTTCTGCACCACCTCCTTCATGGC
>NC_029779.3:18266093-18266662 GCF_000817695.3 Arachis duranensis
AGCGGGCAAATTGCTTATCCTGCTCCGCTTGGCGGAGTTTCTGAGGATAAGGCATCTTGGCTTTATATTCTTTAACCTTAGCTGCTGCAGGTTTATTCCTTACAGAAGTGGTTGGAGAAGCCTGCTTAAGGGGGTTGTTATCAGCACTTGCAAGTGTCTGACCCCTTTGTGGCGTTTGAACGCCAGGATTAGGTGCTTTTTGGGCGTTTAACGCCAGATTGCAACCCTTTTCTGGCGTTTGAACGCCAGAAGTGGCTACCCATTGGGCGTTTAACGCCACTTTCTTACCCTTTTCTGGCGTTTGAACGCGAAAATCATTCCTCTCTGGGCTCTTACTGTCCTCAGAGGGATTTTGGGTAGTTGGTTGGTCATCCTCTGTCAGTTGTTTCTTTTCTTAGCTTTTTGCTGCTTTGAGTAGATACATTCAATGTCTTCCCACTCCTTAATTTAACAGCTTGGCATTCTTCTGTTATCTGTTTAGATAGTTGCTATCTTGTCTGATTCAATTGTGCTTCCATATTCTTGTTAGCATTTTTAGTGTCTTGGAGCATCTCTTTAAATTCTGCTAA
>NC_029779.3:18267098-18268601 GCF_000817695.3 Arachis duranensis
CATGTGTATAGATCCACCAGCTGAGTGGTCTAAAGACATCTGAGCTTTTTCTGTGAGCCCATAGTAGAAGATGTCTAACTGTACCCACTTTGAAAACATTTCAGAGGGGCATTTTCTTAGCATACCTCTATACCTCTCCCAGGCATTATAAAGGGATTCATTATCCTTTTGTTTAAAGCCTTGGATGTCCAGCCTTAGCTGTGTCATCCTCTTTGGAGGGTAAAAGTGATTCAGGAATTTGTCTGATAACTGTTTCCATGTCTTTATGCTTGCTGTAGGTTGGTTATTCAACCACCTCTTGGCTTGATCTTTTACAGCAAATGGAAACAGTAACAGTCTGTAGACATCCTGATCCACCTCTTTATCATGTACTGTGTCAGCAATTTGTAAGAATTGTGCCAGAAACTCAGTAGGCTCTTCTTGTGGAAGACCGGAATACTGGCAATTTTGCTGCACCATGATAATGAGTTGAGGATTTAGCTCAAAGCTGCTTGCTTTAATTGGAGGTATACAGATGCTACTCCCATATGCAGCTGTAATGGGGTTAGCATATGACCCCAGAGTCCTTCTGGACTGTTCAATTCCACTTAGGTCCATGATGGAGAAAGGGAATATGATATGAATTCACAAGTAAAGTAAATATTTTTTTTTAATTAAAGGTGACCGAAAAAAATATAAAATAAATGGAAAATAAAATAAAATTTCAAAAAATAAAATCAAAGCAAATTGAAAACTAAATTAATTAATTAATTAAAAAGATTTTGGAATTAGCAATTAAAAGGATATGATTGAGAATTATTTTGAAAAAGATATGATTGAGAAGATATGATTGCAAATAAAAATGATTGAAAAGATATGATTTTGAAAATCTTTGCCTAATTTAATGCAAAATTTCGAAAATTATGACTAAAACAAGGAAAGGATATTTTTTTTTATTTTTAAATTTTAATGAGGAAAGAGAAAAACAACAGAACGACACTAAACTTAGAAATTTTAGATCAAAACAAAGAGAACAAACAAGAAAATTTTGAATGTCAAGATGAACACCAAGAACACTTTGAAGATCAAGATGAACACCAAGAACAAATTTTTGAAAAATTTTTAAGTGAATAAAAGCACAAAAGACACCAAACTTAAAATTTTTAGAAAATCAAACACAAATTTTCGAAAACTTAAAGGAAAACACAAAGAAGACACCAAACTTAAAATATAAAACTAGACTCAAATAAAAGACTCTAAACTAACAAAAATAAAATAGTCCTAATCTAAGCAACAAGATAAACCGTCAGTTGTCCAAACTCGAACAATCCCCGGCAACGGCGCCAAAAACTTGGTGCACGAAATTGCAATCACACTTTTGCAATTCCGCACAACTAACCAGCAAGTGCACTGGGTCGTCCAAGTAATACCTTACGTGAGTAAGGGTCGATCCCACGGAGATTGTCGGCTTGAAGCAAGCTATGGTTATCTTGTAACTCTTAGTCAGGATATCAATAATTATCA
>NC_029779.3:18268996-18269217 GCF_000817695.3 Arachis duranensis
AAACAGTAGTAATTGCATTAATCCATCAAGACACAGCAGAGCTCCTCACCCCCAACCATGGGGTTTAGAGACTCATGCTGTAGAAGATACACAAAGAAATGTGTAAAGTGTCATGAGGTACAGATACAATGTCAAAAGATCCTATTAATAGTGAACTAGTAACCTAGGGTATGCAGAAATGAGTAAATGACGTAAAAATCCACTTCTGGGTCCACTTAGTA
>NC_029779.3:18269383-18269521 GCF_000817695.3 Arachis duranensis
GCTGGGAATTCTGAGGCTGATTTGCAACGCCGGTTTGGGCCATCAAATCTCGGGCAAAGTATGGACTATTATATATTGCTGGAAAGCCCAGGATGTCTACTTTCCAACGCCGTTGAGAGCGCGCCAATTGGGCTTCTG
>NC_029779.3:18269632-18285559 GCF_000817695.3 Arachis duranensis
CAACAACATCAGCAGTCCTTTTTCAGCCTAAATCAGATTTTTGCTCAACTCCCTCAATTTCAGCCAGAAAATACCTGAAATCATAGAAAAAACACACAAACTCATAGTAAAGTCCAGAAAAGTGACTTTTAACTAAAAACTAATAAAAATATAATAAAAACTAACTAAAATATACTAAAAACATACTAAAAACAATACCAAAAAGCGTATAAATTATCCGTTCATCACACCTGTAGCTCGAATGGAAGCCATCCAATTGCTCCTTACTTATGCTGCTCATTGTGGTTTCAAGCTTTTCCAAATGGACATTTTACTAAGCTAATGACCAATGAATTTGATATGAGCATGATGGGAGAGCTCAATTTCTTTTTCGGCTTGCAAATCAAGCAAACTGCAGAAGGCATATTCATCCATCAAGAAAAATATGCAAAGGAACTTGTCAAAAAGTTTGGGATGGACTGTGCTAAGCCAATGGGAACCCCCATGCATCCTAATATCAAGCTTGATAAGGATGAACATGGTAGAGATGTTGATGAGACACGCTATAGAGGGATGATTGGATCCTTGATGTACCTTACCTCCTCAAGGCCTGATATCATCCAAAGTGTTGGAGTTTACTCACGGTTTCAATCAAAGCCTAAGAAGTCCCATCTCTCAGCTGTCAAAAGGATCATCCGATATGTGCTTGGTACCACTAACTATGGTTTATGGTTTTCTAAGACTGATTCTTTTCAATTAGTGGGTTTCTGTGATGCAGATTTTGCTGGGGATAGGATTGATAGAAGAAGCACAAGTGGCATGTGCTGCTTTCTTGGAAAATCCCTCATTGTTTGGTCTAGCAAGAAGCAAGCTACTGTGGCACTTTCAACAGCCGAAGCTGAGTATATTGCAGCCTCATCTTGTTGTTCTCAATTATTATGGTTGAAAACTCAACTAGCTGACTATAAACTGAGAGTATCTAATATTCCATTATTTTGTGACAACATGAGTGCTATTAACATTTCCAAAAATCCTGTTTTGCACTCAAGAACAAAGCACATTGAAGTTCGTTTTCATTCTATCAGAGAACATGTGCAAAATGGAAATTTAGCTATTCAGTTTGTTAATTCTAAAGGTCAGCTAGCTGATATATTCACCAAACCATTAATAGAGGAGAGGTTCTTCAAGTTACGAACTGAACTGGGCACTCTTGCTTCATCCCTGTTTTCTTTACAATTCTGATAATGAGATCTTTTCTGTTTTATCTCATAAATCACGGTGAGATTTTTTGGCAGATGATGAGTAACCTTTGGTATCATATCTGAACTCAATACATGATGGACATCTAGTGCTGAAGCAGTATCTTGGACTATGGGCTGTTCTTTACTGAAAATTTTTGAAAAAAAAAACTTTGATGACAGCCTTTGTAAAAAGTGGATTTTCAATCTTTTTGGTCCTCAATATTTTGAGATCACTCGGCAAACTTCAATTTTTTTGGATCTCAAATTTTTGGCATGTACTATTCATTTGAGTTGGGCTTCATTTCAAATGCTTATATGGTTTGGGCTTTGTTAAAACTTTACCTTAAGGTTGCTTTTCATTCATATCTGTTCTCAAATTCATTTTGTTTGTTTTTATCTGAAACGTACGAAGGTTATAGCTGTAACTTTCAATGTTTTTCCAAAACCACTTTAAAGTTTTCATTTTTATCTGTTTTCAAGATGCAACCTTTGCACTCTCCCACACCTATATTAACTCCCCACTACATGCATCCTCTCACACTACTCCCTCCACTCTTTCATATTCTCCAAACCAGTGTTCTATAAATATGGCTCGAAAGAAGAGAGCTGCTCGCAGAGGCTCTCACAGTGGCACCCACCGTTCTGATCACACACACTCCTCTCCGTCACTATCACCTACTCATTCCTCTCCTCCATCACCACAAAACCCTTCTCCTGACATGGCCCGCACTAAGACCACCGCTCGCCGCCCTGGCATTGCTCCTCGTCCTACACCTCCTCCTCCTCCAACCAACTCTCAACCAAGTTCATCCAAACCCAGCTCTTCCAGAGGAAAGAGGCCTCTTTACGAAGACGAAGAGATACCCCCTACTCAGAGTCGCCATACTCGCAGTACAGTCATTGACTTCCCTCTTCGTTCTGTGTCTGAACCTAAGCTATCAAACCCCATTGCTTACAAGTCTTTCTATACTGATTTTCTCCATGAGTCTTTTGATCGTCGTCGTTATCAATCTCTCATGAACTATCTGTTCTTCTGTAAAGACATCCTTCATCGAACTATCTGCCCTCCTAAGCTTGTCAATCTTGACAAACTCTGTAGAAAAAGTTTGAACTTTACACCTCTGTTTGCATGTCAATGATGGATCCCCATTCTGTCCATCAAGGAGAAAGTTTATCCTGACCTGGTTCGGCAATTCTATAGTAACCTCACCTACAAAGAAGGGAGAATCGCGTCCTTTGTCAAAGGTAAGGTGATCATCATCGACAAATACCACCTAGAAAAAGCCCTAGATTATCAGGACAGGGGGGTTGATGTGTATACATCGGGTAAGTGGGATGATACCATGAATGTGTCTTACTTTGAAGCTCTGAGTGTCGTGTGCGTCAATATCCCTCTCTTAGAAGGTACCACTCCTACTCACAAGTCTCTTGGCCCTATCCGTGCCCAGCTGCACAGGATTGTTAACCAAATCATTTTGCCTCAGCGAGGCTCTCTTCAACGTGTATCCTTCTGTGACACACTGGTTCTGTTTGCTCTTCTTTCTAGAATTCCCATTTCTTTTGCTTACTTACTTGTAAGACATATGTATGCTTGTGTCAGTACCAAAAATGTTTTACCATATGCCATGCTTCTTACAAAATTTTTTTAATATTATAATGTTGATTTTGGGGCCGAAAAATCTGAAGAGTGTAACTCATATATCAAAGGGGGTGGTGCAGTAAAGAAAACAGCTCGCAAGCGTCGCCAAACTGATGATAACACTGATGTTCCCTCTGTTGATGAGGATCCTCTGATTCCCCCTTCCACCTCCACTACAATCAAGGTCATGACTCGCATTATGAAAAATGTGCTTGAAGAGTTCATCAATCTGGCAGACCTTCTTCTCACTCATGGGGCCGAGCGCAAGAGGAACCAAGTTATGGAGGAAAATGCTCTCAAGAAAACTAAGGGGAGAATTCGGATTCTAAGAGACTTTGTGGAAGATATCGAAGTTGGCCTCACAACTTCTGACAATGAGGGGGAGGACGATGGAACCTCTGATGAATCCAACTCTGATGCCTAGCTTCTTGTTATCTCATCTGCGACTATGACTTATTTTCATTTTGGACTTGTTTAGTTTATTTTGGATGACTGTAAAGACCTTAACTACTCTGCTACTTAAACTGTATGCGCTGGCCACTAACAAATTTTGTGCAGGTTTTTCCTTTCCTCCCTTGATGACAAAAGGGGGAGAAAAGAAAAGGAATGTTAGCTTTGGCTTAGTGATCAATAGTAATAGTTAAGAACAATGTTCTGTGGTGTTATATTTTGTCCTGTGATGTGCTTAATGTAAATTGTTCTGTGCTTTCATTACTGTGATATACTGCTTGAAAATATTGGTCTTGGCTGTTTTTAAGTTCTTTTCCAGGTTAAGATGTAAGCCATGATTGAGGGGGAGTAATACTGGCATTAAGGGGGAGCTACTCACAATCCAAATGTCATCAAAGGGAAGTGTTCTTAACTCATTTAAATTTGTTTTTAATTTCCCTATTTTATCATGTTTGTCATCAAGGGGGAGATTGTTGAGCCTAGTTTGATTTTGGGTCACATTATGATGACAAACAATTAATTGGGTTGAAAGCCCAATATTTTTTAATGTGTGCTTTATTGTGGCAGGCCCAAGCATACCAGCTTATGCTGCATCAGCCCATCACAGAAAATAGAAAAACAGCTCACTTTGTTCCTTAGTGCAGTAAACAAGTCCAACAATTTCTCATAGCACCGTTTAGCAACATTAAATGATTATGTATATATTTGCTAAAAGCAATATGAGGACAGCTGTATCATGTAAGGACAAGTGTAGCTCTGTAAAAACAAGCAAGGACACAAAGGGCACACACACTAACCCAAGGACATCACCAAAGCACTGTTGTGGATCGTGGTTATGCAAAACACAAACTTGCATAGAGCAGCAGTAAGGAAATGGAGCAGAATGAAAAAGAGTAACATGCCAAGGAAGAAAAAAACACCAAGGACAGCAGAGGTAGTGGTGGAGCTCCTCGGACAGCAGGGGAAGTGGAGCAGGATGAAGAAAGGACTGCATGCCATCAAGGACCACTCCAACGGGCAGCAAGGAAAAGCAAAGAGGATGAAGCTACAATGAAGCCTAGCTGAAGATATATAACAAGCCTCACTCAAACATCTCAAGTCAAGAAAGAGGGCACACACATTCAGAGCACCATCTCTAACACAGAGCTGGAATCTCTTTCTTCTACTCAAGCTTAATTCTGATCTTTGTGTTATGGATGTCTTGCGTTATTTTCTGTTTTGAGAAAAGCAAATATGTGAGGATCAAAATCCAAGAGAGAAAAGGCAAGAGTGATGCAAAATAGCCACCATTTTTCTTCTGTTGTAATTTGGGTATATGAACTAGGATTAGTTCCCCTTGCCTAGTTGGGATAGTACTGGGTGAAGTCAGAATCTGTTTTATTCCCCTTCCAAGTTGGGAAAGCACTTTGGGTTGCTAAGCTTTGGGAAGAAAGCTTAAGGGTAGATACTAGTTGAGTTAGAAATTAATTCAATAGTATTGGTGTATGTAACATGAGAATTATAGTGAAAATTCTACCATGGTTTGTAGTGGAGACTGGATGTAGGATTCATGGCACTGAGAATCCAAACCAAGATACATGCTAGCATCCTTTCTCTCTTCTCTGCCCTTTTAATGTTCTGTGTATGAGATAATTTCAAATAATCTCCTGCAACTTAAGCTTCCACTGCAACAGAGTTTGAAACTCTAAGTTTTAAGCTAACTTGATTCAACCCCCCTTCTCAAGTTCATCTAGAACCATCAATTATCATTACTGAAAACAATTTAATAAATGTCTTTATGCATAAGAAAAAATAATAATGTGCTAAAATAAGACATTGACTAAGTGATTCCTCAAAAAAAGAAAAAAAGACTAAATCTCCTTTTTGGTCCTTGAGATTCATGCGATTATCTATTTTGGTTCCCAAAATTTAAAATTACCTATACTGATCCTCTAGATTCAAGTTCGGACACCAATGTGGTCCCTCGACTTATTTCGGTGATGACTAGACAAATGGAATGCTGAGATAGTACTTTTCCTTCCATGCTGGATGATGAGTAAAGGACGCGTTTATTCTTGGAGTTCAAATAAGTCAGAAACGTCGTCCAAGTAGACAATTCTTTTAAACAAGTAAGACTTTTGAGTCTTTACTACCAGTGTTGTCTACTTGGACGATGTTTCTGACTTGTTTGGGCATCAAGCTTGGACGACGTTTCTGACTTGTTTGGGCGTCAAGAGTAAACGATGTCGTTTACTCATCATCCAGCGTGGCAGGAAGGGTATTATCTGATACGTGCTCAGGAAGGCATTTTCGTCATTTTGAAGTTAAAGGGCAGAATGGTAATCTTGTCATATTCAAAGATCTGAATACTAGAAGAATTATATCATGCCAGTCTTGGACATCAAGAAGACCAAGAGTCCGTCTCAAAAACAGTGGTGCTGAAAGGGCGACAACTCATAAAGCCCATTGGGCTAAGTCAGGACAGCAAGAAGCCCAATAATATTTTTCAAATTCAATAGGAGGCATAATTTATTATTAATTTTTGAATTTTTAGGCATTTATGTTAGTTTGTTTTGTTGTTAGAGTTTGTTGGAAGATTTGAATTACTTCTGATTTGTTTAGTAGTATTTTTAGAAATTTTAAATTTAAATCAAATCTGATCTAATCAATTAAGATCAAATCTGATTTAAATTAGTTATCATATCTTTAGGATTTTAAAATTTAAATCAAATCTGATCTAATCTAATAAGATCAAATCTGATTTAAATTAGTTATCTTATCTTTTAGTTAGTTTATTAGGGGTCTATTTAAACACCTTTGGTGAGACAATTTGGAACAACTTTTGATGAATAAAATTTATTTAGTGCTTTATGCACATTTTTTTGTGTGATTAAGTGAGGTGAGTGATTTGCTTTGCTTGTTTCCTGGAGAAAATTGAGTGATTCAATTTTCATTCCTCTGATCTAGGTTGTCAAGGACAAGTTCTTTGAAAGTCTAGTAGGAAATCCTTTCGGGTGACCTAGGTTGCTAAAAACAGGTTTTTTAGAGGTCTAGTAGGAAAAAATCCCCTTTATTTATGATGAGCGAAAAACGATTCGACACAAAACTCACCGGCAAGTGTACCGGGTCGCATCAAGTAATAATAACTCACATGAGTGAGGTCGATCCCACAGGGATTGAAGGATTGAGCAATTTTAGTTTAGTGGTTGAATTAGTCAAGCAAACAAGTGTTGATTGTGTGAATTTGTGTTGACAGAATTTAAATTGCAGAAAATGTAAAGGGGAATGGGTGATTTGCAGAAATTAAAGAGAACTGAAAGTAAAAGAGCTGAATCTTAAAGTGCAAGTAATGTAAATTGCAGAAACTTAAATTGCAAGAAATGTAAATGACTTGAAAATTAAAAGGGGAATGGGATTGGATCTGCAGGAATCACACAAGGAAATTAAAATGGAAACTAGTAGATCTCAGGACCCAAGAGACTAGATAACCAATTCTAGATCTCAATGCCTTCCTAGATCAAAAACACAATTCAATTTCAAGCAAAATTAGAATCAAACAGTGGAATAAAGAGATTCAAATATCAATTTCTCAATTATGCAGTAGCTCAAAACAGAGAGAGATCTCAAGGTGAGATTGAGACAGAACTTCCTCAATTCTCAACACCCAAGACTCAAGTAAAGATTTGCAGAAAAGAAAACAAGAAATCCCAGAGGAAGAGAATTCAATTCTCCTCCCAGAAACTCTCTCAATTATCAAGTACTTTCTCAAAAGTTCCTTAGCAAAAATCACCAATCCAGAGCTCTCCAGTATTAAAAATTCTAAAAGGAAAGCTCTCTTAAAACTTCAAATCCTAAGCTATTTATATACTTTCTTCTAATGATCTTCAAGCCTTGAATTGGGCCTTGGCCTTGATGGAATTGGGTTGCTAGTGGCCTCTGTTGATTGCTCTAGGTGCTGGGAAGAAATCTACTTGTGAACCGGCCATGCAAGTCTCACGTTTGAGCCAACGTTTGAGGCCAAACGTTGACTCAAACGTTGCTGAGTGAATGATGAAGCAGAGGCCAAGGTTGCTGTCATCCACGTTTGGCTCAACGTTTGAGGTCAAACGTGAGCTCAAACGTGGATCCCCCATGCATTCTTTTTTGCCAACGTTTGGCCCAACGTTTGAGGTCAAACGTTGGCTCAAACGTTGGTTTTGCCCAGGTCACTCTGCCTCCTCTTAGGTGCCAACGTTTGCCTCAACGTTTGAGGTCAAACGTTGGCGCAAACTTCATCTTCCAGGGGCATCAATTTTCCTCCTTGTGGCACCAACGTTTGCCTCAACGTTTGAGGTCAAACGTTGGCTCCAACGTTGCCTCCAGGAGCTTCTTCTTCGGCCAACGTTTGCCTCAACATTTGAGGTCAAACGTTGGCTCCAACGTTGGCATCCAGGGGCTCCTTTTTGAGCTTCTTGCACCCTCCTTCCAAGCTTTGTTTCACCTATCATCAATCAATCAAAAACATCAAAGCTATGCTTTAAATCATGAGAATATTTCTCTTCCAAAATATATGACAATTATAACACAATATCTCATGAAAATGCATCATTTTATACATGATTGATTGAGTCATAGATAACATGAATTTCAATCCAATTGGCTTACTTATGACTTAAGAAAGTGCATAAAACTAATTAAAAACAAAGAAAAAGACTAGTAAAACTAGGCTAAGATGACTTGTCATCAATTTATGCTTTTTTTTTCCTTATCATCATCTCAGTACTCCATTTATTTAATTATAGCCGTAAAGAGTCGAGGAACTACAATGGTGCCCAAACTTAAATCTAGAAGACCAGTATAGATAATTTTAAATTTTGGAAATCAAAATGAATAAGAACAATTTGGGAATTTAGTCAAAAAAAAGACATGAAAACTCTTCATAGCGTGCAAAATTTGAGCTAAGTTAATTGTTCGCAATGTGAAAATTCAATCTAGAAAGAAAATTGGATGCTAAGAACTTAGACTCTCTTGTCTTAATGTTGGTGAAACGTAGTTTTAAACCTCTTCTTGTCTTATATTTTAAAAATTGTTGTTTTTTTACACAATAGCAATGATAGTGTAATATTTTAAATAAATGAAAACTTGTTTTTTAAATTGTATATATTATAAAGGTTTTCTCAATTTTTATTTAGGACTTTAAAATTAAAAAATTTATCATATCTAAAAGTATTATGAATCATATCCTTGTAATTATTGAACATTTTTTAATCAAATGTTTATATATTAAATAAATGTTTTTTATTTTTGAAATTTTGTAATCAAGCTATTATACTGAATGATATAAACTGTAAGAATTTTTTGTATAATACAAAAACTTAATTAAAAATATCTAAAAATAAATTTTTATATTAAAATAAAATAGAATATTTATCTATTTTGATCTTTAAAAAATTTCGGATCAGATACATTAATTTCCAACTAAAATAATTAATTAACTCATTAATCCTCAATATTTAACTTCGTAAGTCATGTTGATTTTTGATCCACTTTACTCTGTCAACTCCTAACGAAACTATTTTACATATCACGTTATGTTGTTACATCAGATATTAAGTACTACGCGTACGAAAGAGACAAATTGATTTATATTCATTGTTAAACAAATTAGTCCCAAAATTATTCATTATAAAGCAAATTAGTCTCCCAAAATATTCATTATCACAAAAATTAAGTTATTGTCATATTAGACTTTCTCAGTACCAATATATCTCTCCCTTGCTAGTTTTATATTAAGAGTTCTATAAGTTATTTTATCACTGCATATCACATTGAATTCAACTTTTGTGTAATCAAATGCCTCTCTACGTGTGATGTGAGGCTAAGTAATGAGCCTCTTCTCCAACTTGGTTGCCACTCAACTTTGATCAGGTAGACTAGATCCAAACTCCCTTACACAACTTGATTTGAAAATAACCTCTTGCACTATTCCAAACACAATAAATGAACTGCGGACATTCATTTTGTAGAATTTTTGCATTGTAGTTGTTACAGAAGTTTGAGGTTGAAGTCTTTTACTTCTAACTCCAACATCCTTCATATTAGTTATTACTTGTAGCCAATTATTGTGAGCTCTCTTGTGTTTCAGTCTCAATTATCACTTCTTGTACTTCAGTTTCAATGGCTGCTTTTTGTGTTCCTTCATTCATTTTTGGTGGAGTTCCATTAGTATTATGTTGTCCAACCCCTTCAGAATATAGTCTCACTCCCTCTTAACTTTGTACTTCATCTTAATTAAAATAAAAGGGAACAAAATGCTGTTCTTTTTACAATAAAATACGACATAATTAATTTATTATATATTAGATTTAGTTAATGAAGACCTTTAACTTTTAGAATTATATCGTTATTTTTCTAGCTATCTATATAGGAAATACTACCTTTTTATCTTTTAAAAAAATTATTAGTTACAACAACCCTATTCATTCACTTTTTTTTTTTACAATTCTCGTAACATATATGAAATGTAATTATTGAATTGTGGATAAGGAAATTAATGAGTTGCCATGCGAATGAAAAATGATGTAACCGAGGTTGCTGCTCTTACGGGATTCAACATTCAACGTAGACAGTTTTTCGATAATAGTTTCATTTGCAATAGTAATAAATAAATTACAATGACAAACATTCTCTATAGGTGGTTTGTATTTCTCGATTAGTGTTTATATTCACATGGACAATTATATTTTACACTCAAAAGTCCGTAGTATGCACTATTTAAAAACATTATTAAAAAATCATAAAGACTTTGAAAAAAGAATACGTTATAAATGTGGTTTATCGCAAAATTTTTGAAAAACATATAACATGATAGGGTATTGATAAAAATTAAAGATTAATATAAAAAAGAGTATTAATAAACTCTAATAAATACAGAATATTCTAATATATAAATATATATTTTAAATGATAATATTTTAATATTTAATATTTTAAATAACAACAAAATCTTTAATTCTTAAATAATTTAAAAATTATATTAAAATAATATTTTAAACTGTAACATAAAAATATAAAATAATTAAAATTTTATTTTATATTACTTGACAAATAATTAGATTATTATATTTAAAATTTATTAATTAATTACTTTTATTAAAAATATAATTTATTTAAAATATTATATATAATACATAAAAATATTAACTTTTTAAATTAAAAAAACGGAATAAATAATATAATTCTAAATACATACCTATTACATTATATATTTAGTTATATTAGTAAGACTAAACTAATTAAACTTACACAATTACAAATTTTATGTTATCCTTTCTCTCTCTCTCCTTATTGTTATTCTTTCATATTTTTAATATAAATAATCAATCCGTTTTATTTTTAAGATGGTGATGTTATTAAATTATCGGTATGTTTGGTTTAAGGTTAAAAAAAATTGAGAATATTTTATGAGAGAATTTTATATATCAAACTCGTCTTTTTAATATTATAAATTGTCCAAAGTTGTTTTAAATATTTCAAAAATAAATTACAATTACCTTTACTTTATAATATATATTTAGAAGCTAACTTATATTCTCTCTTTACATAGAAACAGTAAATATTATTCTGTGTTGGGAATAAAATGTCAGCAATTATGATAATAATATAATTTGTTTGAGAATTAAAATTTAAAACTCAAATCAAATAAAAGATATTATATTTCTGTGCAATAATTTTCAATAATAGATTAGAATAACTTAAAATAAGTTAGAATAATTCTTTTATTTTAAATAAAAGTAAAAATATTGTGGTATTATATTCTAAACTTACTCATATTTCTAGCGTTTGAACTTTGAAGGATTATTAGGTGTTAATAATATACGCAAAAAATAATAAAATAATTCATAATAATTTATTTTGTTTTATAAATTTTATTCAAATAATATAGAATTCTTCATGTTAGGTCATATCTTAAGAGTTTTAAGTTGTTTATCTAATTATCTTAGCTTTAAACCATTATCCATTTAGATCTAAACTCAACCAAATATAATTCTCCTATACTTAACTATTGAAAGTTTAAATCATTATCTACTTAATATTACCACAAAATGAATATGAATAAGAAAGACTAGAAGAGAGGATCATGCGATGACATATATATTAAAAAGTTTAAAGAATAAAAGAATATATACCAATCCTATATCAGTCACTATTACACACACATATGATATTCACTTTCTTACCTGGAAAAAGCTATGCTCTCCGAAAAAATCTGGAGGCCTGGGGTTTAGATTCGCCAGAGTGATGAACGACGCAAATCTCATGAAACTGGCCTGGAAGTTAATTCATAATAGGGATTCTCTCTGGGTACAAGTCCTCCGCAGTAAATATAGGTGTGATGATAATACCATCCCTTTGATGAAGCCTCTTCAACGTATGTCTAACGCTTGAAAAGGTATCTCTCACATTTGGAAACAATTTGAGAGGAACCTTATCTGGAAGATTGGTTCAGGTCAGACCGTGAATTTTTGGAAGCATCATTGGATCCCAGGTGTTCATTTCTTGGTGGACTTTGCCCAAACAGAGGTAACGTCGAACATGAGAGATGAAAAAGTTTGTGACTATGTGGTGAATAATAATTGGAATTATGACCGTATCGGTTATAATTTGGGGCATGATTGGCTCTCCATCTTTGCCTCTATTAAGCCACCAGAAGCGGAGTTAGGTGAGGATTCGATTGCTTGGATGCTAACACTGAATGGGGTGTTCTCCATAAAATCAGCTTGTTCTGCCCTTGCCTCCCCTGCTAGTTCTGAGAATGCGAGCTTTTTTACTCGGATATGGAAGTTGAAAGCCCCTCAAAGGCTTTGCAGTTTCTGCTGGTTGGTAGCCAATAATGCACTTCTTACGAATGAGGAGCGTGTTCGGAAAAATATAGCTCAGTCTGCTTTGTGCGGTGTTTGTGGCAGCAACTCAGAATCTTTGCTCCATGTCTTGCAGGACTGTCCAGTCGCATATAGAACATGGAAGAGCATTGATGACAGGTTGGATGCGGAGAATTTCTTCACCAAACCTCTTATCCCTTGGTTGATGGAGAACTTATCTTTCCAATCTCCTTTCAAAAGGGTTCCGTGGCCCCTCCTCTTTACTAGTACCTTAAACTTCCTGTGGTTTCGAAGGAACACTTTTGTCTTTGACAATGATAGAGTTCCAGATGAAAGCAAGATTCATAAAATAGCCTGATATATGGCACAGGACTATCACAGGACGCATTCTGAGTCTATGCGATCTAGGAAACGAGTGGGGACTTTTACAGAGAAGCTCATTAAGTGGCAGCCACCTCCTCCTCCTTTTATCAAGCTGAATTCGGATGGCTCAGTTAGTAAGGATGGCAGAGCAGCTTGTGGTGGTATCCTTAGAGACAGCAATTGTCAGTTCTTAGCTTGCTATAGTGCGAATTTGGGTACATGCACTGTGACTGCAGCTGAGCTTTGGGACATACTCTTCGGCCTTGAACTAATCATTAACTTGGGACATTCCCATGTTGAAATTGAGGTTGATTCAGCGGTAGCAGTGCAGCTATGTTCTCAGGATTTGGGTAACCTACATTCGGTAGGAACTCTTGTATCAGCAATAAAGATCAGGTGCAACAGACTCAGCAGCTGGACTCTTCACCATGAATTCAGGGAAGCAAACTCTTGTGCCAATAAATTGGCATCTTTTGGTCATAGTTTAAGCTATGGTTGTCATTTCTTTTTTTCATTGCCACCTTGTATTTCATTGCATTTCTTTACTGATGTTGTAGGAACGGTTCACTCCAGAATAGTTTCTGGTTAGTTTTCTCCTTTTTGGGCGTTTAGCCCCGTTGTTAATTAAAAAAAAATCAAGGAAGAATCTGATTCATCATCTCATTCATTAATTTTAGTTTGTTTTTCTCTTTACCATGAGTAACTAACTCTCTTTTATTAGGGTTAAGAAGTTTGTTTAATTTTCATGAATTGGTAATAATGTGATTGTTTGTTATATTTTGATTAATGCATTAATATTTTTTCAAGAATTGAATTTTGTTCTTCATCTTAATGCTTAGAAGTATTAGAAAATATTCTAATTCTGTTTTGCATTCTGTTATTACTTTGAAAAATTTAATATCGAAATTAGTTTGAAACTCATTCTCATAATTTTTCAAATTGACTAAAAATAGTATTTTGAAGGTTGTGCAACATTAAATCGAAATTGTGCTTAAAATCTTTTTCTTAATTAATTGACAAAAAAATGGCGATTAAATATGTTAAAGAGATATTGAATTGCCAAAAAATTAAAATTTGATTATATATGATTTGTCGTGAAAATATTTTACATGAGTCAAAGTAAATAAACATGAGAATTTCCTTTTCTGAAAATTAAATATATCTGAAACCTTAACACATCTCATTTTATTGTTTATTTTCCTATTTTCATAAGTATTCATTCACACCAAACTCTTTACTTTACTATTTTTATTTCAAGATTTATTCCTCTTGCAAAAGTTCGGCTGATCTAATTAGAAATTGCTTGTTCAATCTTTTAATTCTCATAAAAACGATATCCACTCTCTGTCATATTATTTAAAGCAATTTAGTGCACTTGCCAAGATTAGTGCCATCAATTTTTTGGCAAGTTAATACTCAAAATGGCCCTGAAATTTGTTAGTAGTCTTAAATTAGTCTCTGAAATTCCAATTAACTCAATTTGAACCTCCAAATTTTAATAAGTGACTCACGTTAGCCCTTCTATTAATCTCCATTAACGGAATACTTACCTGAAACATTAAGTGACATATAAACTATTACATGACCTGATATGACTGTGCTGACATGAAAAAATTAGTTTAGGCTCAATTTAGCCCCTTTTAATAAATATAAAACCCTAACAAGTGACAAAGTCCCAAATTGAGATCATTGCTTGGGTGTTAAAAAGGATGGTAAAAAGTACTAATCAAAGTTTAGGAAGCTGCAACAGGTCTTATATAATGTTAATACTTAGCAGCAACCATGAACCCAAGTGATATCATCATTTTTCATCCATTGATGTTGAGACTATAAAGAAACAAGATTTGTCCAAAGTCCATTACAATTTACATACTAAATCAATATAGCTAACAACATAATATAATGACCAACATATGAATTCTAATAAATTAATAATTAAGGAATTACCATATAGACAATGGGAGTGAAATGGATAGTAAAGGGTACCATAAAGGCAAACATGATAAGAATCGACCAAAATGAAATAATTCCTGCCATTTATGCTATGGTTTTCTCTTGGTCCAAGAGGCTTAACATTGGGGGTGTGAAGATGAACACCGGAAGAAAAATCAGTGAAATTAGGAACAAAACAATCTATTATCTTTGAAAGTACATTCCCATCATATCATATTCCTTTGCATCGTATGCTTAACCACAATGTTGACAAAGTATTCGCCATTCCTAACTACAATAATTATCATTAAAAACATAAATAAAATCGGAAGAAGAACTTAGTAATGTGAATAGAGACCATATTATGATTGCAATTGTATTTGTAGTACAAACATGTCAAGACAATTCAACAAAATGAATTCATAGCATAAGTTAAATTGAAACACAAAATACAAACAAAAAAGTACGGATAAAACCCTTGAAGTAACACTATTTTGATTGCTCTGATAGCAAAAGTTCAAAAGCTTGAAATCTTTTTTTCTTTTTTCATTTCAGAAAATAACATAAATTACTATTGATTGATAGCAGAAATTGAAGCACGCCCAAAAATATTACAAAAAAAAAGAAATTAAATTTTAATTTATGAAGTAGAGGAGAATCCTCCAAATTCTTTTTAATACAAATATTGTTCCATCTCCAAAATAAAAATTAAAAAAAAAGAGAGAAGAAGCTTTTTTTGTCAAATTTATTTAATTAATAATAAAAAAAATTTAGCAAGTCAATAAATCCAATACATTCGAACATCAAATAATGAACTCAATGACTTGTAAATCCCAATCAAGAGAAGACACAAAACATAATATTAAACCCAAACGTAAAATGGTTGTATTACTAATTTTTTTGAGAGAAACAATGGTGCGCAAGTTGTTCTTTCTCCTCCTAGCAAACAAGAACGTGTGCGATGAATATTGTCGGTGACCTAAAGTAGCAGCGACATTGATCTTCCACAGTATGGTGGATGCATGAGAATGAAAAAAAGAAAAAGAGTTTTTTTGTTTGAGTGATTTGATCATAGGTGATGAAGTGCATTTGAATTTTAGTCCCAAAACAGCTAAAACGATGTCGTCCGAAGAAAAATTACGCGCCAAAGAAGAAACGACGCCGTTTAATAAGGTTAAGTGTCAGGCTCATGTGTCACTTAACATTTTAGGTAAGTATTCCGCTAATAGAAATTAACAAAAGGGCTAACGTGAGTCACTTATTAAAACTTGCGAGTTCAAATTGAGTCAATTAAAATTTTAAAAACCGATTTGAAACTACCAACAATTTTCAAGGATCATTTTGAATATTAATTCGTTTTTGGCACATCAGTTATTACCAATGGCATTGTGATGTGCATTGCACTAATATGTCCACTAATATATTTAAAATTATATTATATGTATATAAAAAATTAATCACTTAATTAATTATTTGTATAAAA
>NC_029779.3:18286431-18307211 GCF_000817695.3 Arachis duranensis
AAAAAATATTAATATTATAATTAATAATTAAAATCAAGATTCAATTATTTTTAAAAAAATAATTTTGAATTAATTTTATAACTATCAATATAAGATTTTTTATACTAATATATAATTATATTTTTATATATAGAGATAGAGAGTAAAAATATCATTTTAAATAATAAACATAAAAATTAATTATTTTTATTTGTGTAAAAGACTTAATACTTAATCAAATGTAAAAATATACATATTAAATTCTTTTAAGTTTTAGATCATGACTATTAAAATTAATTATTAATAAAAAAAATTAAACTTTTACTAAAAATAATAACTAAAAAATTTATTATTTAAACCGACGAAAATTTTTGTCTCTTACGATATTTGTATAAAAGTAATTTGAGTTTATAAATCTTGTGACATAATATATAATAACATATAATACCAGAACAAAATTAATATAATTTAAAAAAAATTATATTTTCGTAATACTGTTATCAACCAAAAAAACCACTATTTCGTAATAATTCAATATGTTGTAAAAAAATTATTGGTCCAATTAACTTTCATTTTCATACTAAACTCCAAGTCTCCTCCAATCTACTATATGCAAAATAAGACTTACATACAGATTGACTATTCAACATAAACTAAGAAGTCGTGAAAAACACGATAGATTATAGTTTATAATTAAAGTAGTTACTTCCATGAGTTTTCATTTTTATTTTTCCTGGTTGTTGGGTATCCTTGTCTAGTTGTATTGGCTTAAAAAATACAAACAATTGAGATCCTCAATTAGATGATGATGAACTAAAAAAAAGGAAAGAGTAACCAATTATGTGTAAATGTACTGGTTCAAGAGGTTAGTATCTCTTTTTTCCCTAATAAATTGTTGGAAAAGTAGACCAGGGGATGCTTCTTACACAAGTTGCAAATATAATAATTATATTATGATTAAGGATAAAGAAGTATCTTAGGAGTAATTAAGGAATTGCTGTTGTGCTTTAGATATGGGCATATATAAATAAAAGAAATGAAATCACAGAGAGGCGTGGGTAAAGCCGTGTCTGTCTCCACCATCTTCAAGTTCAACCCAATAATGGCTTCCCTGTTGCCATTGCTGTTTGTGTTTGCGATTCAACCATGGCGGGTGACGTCGGAGCAGTACAAAAACATATTCATACTTGCGGGACAGAGCAACATGGCAGGACGAGGTGGAGTCAGTGAAACAACGGCAACATGGGACGGTGTGGTTCCGCCGGAGAGCCAACCGAAGCCGTCGATTTTGCGGCTGAACGCGAAGCTGGAATGGGTGGAAGCGCAAGAGCCACTCCACGCGGACATCGATGTGACGAAGACGAATGGAGTTGGACCGGGGATGGCGTTCGCGAACACGATCTTGGAAAAGCGACCGGGTTTCGGTGTGGTCGGTTTGGTGCCATGTGCAATCGGAGGCACAAACATAAGCGAGTGGGAACGCGGGAAAGTGCACTACACGCGCATGATGAAGAGGGTTAAGGCTTCGTTGCAAGGTGGTGGTGCCCTTCAAGCTCTGCTTTGGTATCAAGGTGAGTCTGATACTTTGCTTCTCAGTGATGCCCAATCTTATCGAACAAGACTTGCCAAGTTTTTCTTGGATCTTCGTGCTGATCTTAACTCTCCATTGCTTCCTATAATTCAGGTACTTTTTTTTTTCTTTTTCTTTTTCAATAGTAAATTGTTTGTTAGGGTCCTTTTGTCAATGAATGTAGGACAAATAATTAATTAGGAAGTGACTGGTATAGGAAAAATATTCCTAAAGAATGCTCCTCTACTTTATGAAGGGCATTCCAAATACTAATAGTTAGGTGGTGCTTTACGCGTTATCTCTTGCATCATATAGTAGTGTTTGTACATTTACTCAACATTCATGAGATTGACATACTCCAACCAAGATTGACATAACTCTCTGAGAAATCCTATCTCTACATCAAAATTAGCTACTAAAATCAGTCACTAATATATTTGTATATAAATATATGTTTAGTTTAATTTATTTTTAATATATATTTTATACTAATAACTAATTTGATCGCTAATTTTAATATACACGTAACATAATCTAACTCCTCCGTGCTATATTAGGCACTTAGTGAATGATATATTTACATGCCTACCGGTGGGTGCGCTTTTTTTTTTATTCCTTAAGAAAGTATTTGAAATAATTGTTAGTTAGTTAATATTAATTAATTAATTTTTTAATTATAAAAATATTATTTTTTAAAAATTTAAAATTAAAAATTAAGAATTTAAAATAAATAAAAAATTAAAAAATTTAATTAGTATTAATTAAAAAATTAATTTTTTAACATATTTTTTATTTTTTGTCAGCATGTTATTTATTTAAGTCTTTAATCTGCATGTTTATATTTTTTGTCAACGTGCTCTTTATTTAAGTCTTTAATCTGCATGTCTAAGACCGCGTGTAACTATAAAATTGCATATTTAATTATAACTTATATTAAATTCGATTCGTATATATATGGTTAGGACTTGTGTTCATATTTTAGTACCAGTAATTTCCCCCCACCGACCCAAAATATTCTTATCCAATTTATAATATGCTCCGATTATTTCTTTTTTCCTCACAGTTTATTCAACGTTTTTATTTTTTTTTTTAAGAAATCTAAAGTATTTCTGCTATATTAATTAATGATTATATAAAGAAAATGTCAGAGACAAAAAAAAAATTAAGACACCAAAAATATAAAGAAAATATTTATGAATAGTAAATTTTCAAACAGTAATATTAAGAAGACAATATTTAAAATTGTTTTATATAATAATATTCATAATTTTATATATAATTATTTTCCAACAATGAATTTAAAAAATCTGAATTTTAGATTTGTATGGGTTAAAAAAAAAATTTTAAGGAATAAACAAATTGGTAAGTCAGTTTTATAAAATATATATATAACTCTCAGATTTGTAATATTTATATCCAAAAAAATATATTAATTATCCACATTTTTAAAAAATACTACTTAAATCACAATGCTAAACTTTTTTTTTAAGTAATTTTGCTTCTCTATTTGTTTAGTGAAGATATCAGTTTAGGCTTTCTGATTACTGTAGACTACAGATACAAATTTTAAGGTATAGTGACCTTTTTTTTGTTGGGCCATTAAGCTATAGTCAGCTTAAATCTAAATTCTAAAACCAAGAGAGTGAAAGCGTCGTTATCAATTACCATACTCACTTGTTAGTTGTTATTAGTCTGATGGAATATCATTTTCTTCACTTTTTGGGGGTATGAATTGAAGTTCGTGCACTCAGCATTCCCATTTGCGATTGCAGGTAGCTTTGGCATCTGGAGAAGGCCCTTACATAGACACAGTAAGAGAAGCTCAGCTTGATATGGACCTCCTCAACTTGAGAACTGTCGACGCAAAGGGCTTGCCTCTTGGGCCTGATGGGCTTCACCTTACCACCCAGGCCCAAGTTCATCTTGGGCAGGTAATGGCTGATGCATTCCTTCAATTTGTACCCACTTCACTTCCAAAAAACAATGTTCTTCCTATTCATAATGGAGCTCCTCCTACAAGACCTCACAATGGTGCCTCCCAAATTTATATGATCCCAATATCGATAACATTTCTTACCGTAGTATCCTTAACTTTGTTATAGCAAGCATTCATTCACTTTTCAGCACTATTTCATTACACGGCCTAAGCACAGTGAGATGAGCGAAGTTGATAAGAAAATTATAGCTCTGTACGAATATTTTAAGTGGATCAGTGAGTTAACTATTAAAACCAACCCAACTTGGTTGATAAAACTACATTTTAATTTAAAGACTTCTTATTAGTGGAATTTTTTTGTCCAAAATTAGTGGATTTTCATGGAATACAAAATCTGGGATCAACTATATCTCTCTATTTTCCTTTTTGGAATCTCTTGGGCACAGAAGATGTGAACTGTGCAGGACCAAAAGCACCAAAAGAAGTAGCAATATCACAGTCCAGCAGTCAATGTTCGTTGATACTCAATTTTAGCAAGCACTTTTGCAATTGTTGTTTCATGGCTATTGGGCCTTGATGGGCCAGATTCCTTTATAAGAGGCTTCAACCCTTGTTAATTATCTTTTTATGGGAAGAGTTCAACACAACATTATGCTGTGTTGCGCTAAATACAACACATGATACTGATAGTGTGTAAGGGTACTTGACCAAAAAGAAAAAAAAGAAAAATACACACAGGATTATTGCTCTCTTCAAGTATTGCGTCAACCATACGAAACAAGCACCACTCACATAAAGATCCCAAAAACAACTTTTTCTAAAGACGCCTACGTGGTAAAATCTAAACCATACATTCTAAAACCACACTTTTAATTATATAACACTTAAAACCGTAGCCTTTTATAAGAAAAAGCGTCACTTAATGGAAAAAAGTAAATTAGAAGATTTAAGAGAAGAAATAATTAAATTATCAAAATTGATAGATCAAAAACTAATGATTCCCCACATCTCTATCATACTTTTAACCCACAATTAAATTCTATAGTAGATATACTTGAAGAAATATTAGTATCCAGAAAATTTTAAAGAAATAAGGAAAAAGAGGAACCTAATATAAACGAAATAAAACAGATATTAAATAAATATTTTCAGAAAGAGAATCCCAAAGAAGGAAAAATTCAAAATATAGGCAACATAACAAAACTAAAAGTAAAATCACCATTTAAATTATGAACATTGATGAAAAATTAGAAGAAGTTACAATGCTTTTTAAACAATTAAAAATGGCTCAAGAAAATAATATTATGGAACAAGAATTTCAAATAGAAGAAGAATTAGTAAATTCTGAAAATATAGAAAATGAAGAACACATCCTAGATTATTCAAGTGATGAAGAACTAACAGTTCCAATACAAGTAAAAAGTGAAGCTAGAACATCTAAGGATAATCAATCTCAATTTAAATGAGAAACAGGTTTTGAAAATTATGCTTTTAAAAAAGGATTTATAAATAAAAGTTCAAAGTATGCAAAAATACCATCAAAATACGTTCCTAAAATCTAGGAAATGGAAGGAGAAAGAATGCTTGATTTAGACTGTAAAAAGAATGAAAAAGAAATTTTCGAGAACTGGTTGAATTCCTTCTTATTAGAAGTCTTTACTAATCCAAAACTTAGTGAATTGTCTGGAGGAGATATCTGGAATTATATAGGGTTTCATACTAAAGGAACTGTAAGAGATTATATGACATCAATAGAAAACCAAATAATAGAAGAATTAGCAACAAAAACAACAGTTTACGATAAGATATTACATATAATGATGATTCTGTATAAAAAAAATTTTGGAAAAAATATTATAGATCATAGACAAGAAGTCTATAACAAAGAGTATCAAGAAGCAAAAAACCATTTAGCTAATATTCAAATATATGATTTATGTAATGTAGAATCTTACATATGTGAATACAAAATACATTATTATAAACTAAAAGAAGAAGATAAAAACCATTATCTTAGTATGTATATAACAAAACTTCCACACCCTGCTAATGAATTTATAATGGAAAGATTTATAAGAGAAATAAATAGAGGAACAATTGAAAATAATTTTGGCGGAGCAACTTCTGCAATAAGAGAGGAAATAAAAGAACGTTGTATGCAAGAAGCAACTCAAAAAATATTTGAAAATATAATTAGAATTTGCTGTCAGGATAATGAAGAAATACCTCAAAAATATGGTCTTAATAAAAATTTTCAAAGAAAAAGAAAATATCAATTTAAAAAAAGAAAATACTATCCAAACTGGAGAAAAAATAGGTATTTTAGAAAAAGAAATAACAATAAAAAACAAAAAAATAACTACTGCCCAAATAAAAAAGAAAATTGTAAGTGTTGGTATTGCCAAGAAGAAGGACACTATGCAAATGAATGTCCAAAAAAGAAAGATAAAAAAGACCTTACCAAACAATTAGAAATTGCTAAGTCTTGTTTCATGGAACCATTAGAAGAATCAGATGATAACTTAGACTATATTTTTGAATATGTCTCAGAAACAGACTTAGAGACTGAGCAATAATGCCACATTTATTACTATAAAAATAACAGAAAAGTTTATAAATGCTTTCATAGATACTGGAGCAACACAATGCTTTGTTAGTACAAATATAAAACTTGATTGGAAAAAATTAAAGAAACCATTAAGAGTTAGAATAGCTGACAAATCAATACATAAAATTGACCAAAAAGCAGAAATGGTTGAAATATATATTCAAAATTATAGGTTTATTGTTCCATCCATATATATGATAGATTCTGGGATGGATTTTATCATAGGAAATAACTTTTTAAAGCTATATCATCCTTTCATTCAAGAATTAACATATATAGTTTAAAAGCTCCATACGATTCTTCAATAAATCAAAAATCAAAACGTATAAAGATACCAACTACTACTATAGATAAGATTTTAAAATTTAAAATATTTTCTATATTAGAAACATGTTATTTGAATTTATATTTTCAGATAAATATCCCAAAAAATAATCTTGAAATAAAGATAGAAGAACTTTTGGATGAAGTTTGCGCTGAAAATCCTTTAGATATTAAAAATACAAATAAGGAATTAGTAAGCATTAAATTAAAAGATCCTACAAAAGAAATAAATGTTCCAAATAAAATTCCTTATTCCGCAAGAGATAGAGAAGAGTTCTCATTAGAATGTAAAGATCTTTTGGAAAAAGGAATTATAAGATTAAGTAAAAGTCCTCATGCGGCTCCAGCCTTTTATGTCGAAAACAATAATGAAATTAAAAGGGAAAAACGAAGAATGGTAATAAATTATAAGAAAATGAATGAAGCAACTGTTGGTGATGCTCATAAACTTCCTAGAAAAGATTCTATTTTAGAAAAAATCAAGGGAGCAACTTGGTTTTCAATGCAAAATCAGGATATTGGCAACTTCGTTTAGATGAAGAAACAAAGAAATTAACTGCTTTTACTTGTCCAACAAAAGAATCAACAAGTGTGTTGCTCTATGAATGGAATGTTTTACCATTCGGATTAAAATAAGTCCCAGGTATCTATCAAAGATTTATGGAAGAAAATCTAAAAGAATTAAATGAATTTATTTTAGTTTACATTGATGATATATTAATTTTTACAAAACAGGATAAAGATCATTTTCAAAAATTATTAATAGTTTTAGAAAGATGTAAAGAAAAAGGATTAGTTCTTAGTAAAAAGAAAGCAAAAATTGCAAGACAAGAAATAGAGTTTCTTGGGTTAAATTTATCCACTCAGGGAAAGCTAAAACTTCAACCAAATATTTTAGAAAAGGTAAATTTATTTCCTAATAAAATAGAAGATAGAAAACAATTACAAAGATTTTTAGGGTGTATAAATTATATTTCTGATCAAGGATTTTTAAAGAATATAACAGAATACACAAAAAACTTATTTCCAAAAATAAGTACTAAAAAAGAATGGAAATGGGAAAAAAAGATAGTATGCAAATTCAAAGGATAAAAAAATTATGTGAAATGCTTCCGGAACTTTATATTCCAGTAGAGAACGACTACTTAATAGTAGAAACAGATGCTTCAGACATAACCTGGTCAGGATGTCTAAAAGCTAAGAAAGCTATAAAAAGTTTGGAACAAGAAAAAGAATCACTAGATTCTAAATATTCCCCAAAGAAATTACTTTGCAGGTATATTTCAGGGACTTTTACTCCAACAGAACAGAGATATACTACTCATGAAAAAGAAACTCTAGCAGCAATTAAATCTCTTAAAAAATGAAAAATTGATTTACTACCCAAAGAATTTACATTAAGGACAGACTCAAGTTACCTAACAGGTTTCATTCGATACAATTTAAAAGTTGATTATAATCATGGGCGATTGGTAAGATGGCAATTATTTTTGTTACAATATCCAATAAAAATTGAATATATTAAGGGTGACAAAAATATTATTGCAGATACATTGACAAGAGAATGGAGTTCGTCTACAATGCATTAAATCAAGAAATTCAAAAATATCAGCAAGAACTCGAAGAATGCAAGCATTGTCAACAAATAAGGAGACAGATCCAATCCCTCAAGAAGGCCATCGAAGCAACGAAATTAACACAGCAACCAAAAGCATCAGAGTTCAGCCAGCCAAGCATGGTGGACAAACCAGGTGAAGGAAAATTTTCAGAAAATAAAACAATTGCTGAAATTATTAAAAAATCCACACAAGACAAAAAATATTATGTCATTTATAATGGCCCCATGAAAGGAATATATGATGCCTGAGAAAAAGCAGCGCCATTTACACATCAATCAAAGATAGTTCATAAAGGAAGATTTTTAACACTAGAAGAGGCAAAGGAATCCTTCAGGGAATATGAAACTCTTCATCCAGAGCAAACCCTAAAAAGAGCAGATAAAGCTCCAGTTCAAAGAACAGGAATAATAAGAAACATTCCTACAAGGGCTGAAATCAAGAAAAAGAAAAGAGTCTGTAGATCAAATCTCAGAGAAACCCTTAACATAGTCTTGAATTGGACTGAAGAAAAAAGGGCGAGTTTGGGATACTATCCCATCGCCAAAGAACAGCTAAAGAAGCTGGTTATTTTTCCAGAGGCTTCCCCATCTGACACTTATCAGTTTTTCCAATATGGATTAATTGATACAATTTTAATTTTTAATGATCTAAAAATTATTAGTGAGTTTCCTGCAGGATTCGTTGATGGAGTAAAGAGATTTAAAAATATGATTGACAATGTAAATCCAAGGGATATATCCCTAAAATTTACAAATAGTCAACCTATTTTTAATGAAGAAGAAGAATGCTTGGTTCCAGCACACCAAGTAATATTCATATCCGTCTTCCCAGGAAACTTTCAACCAATCGATCAGGTTCAAGATTTAACAATCTACAGTCATGAAGGAAGACTAGCCAGCACATTAGCAAGGGTTTTTGAAAGAACTCAAAAGATAACAAGGGAATCTCACACAAGAATTAATTATAAAAGCAGAAATACTCTGCTTGTGTCCAGTAAAAGAAATGAAATTGAAGAAAGAGAGATGAGACTTTTGGTGGAATTTGAATCTGCATTCTACAATCTATCCGGACTCTTAGAAAAGCTCCCTGAAGGGATAAAAAGGAATCTCTGCTATTTGATAAAAGACAGAGAAGACCACAAGTGCCAGCTGTGTGTCTCAGAAATATCTGAAGAAAGCAATAATGAAATGAGATCCACCCACATGATAAAAAAAGAAGACAGTGCATCCACCCACATGATAAAAGAAGAGGACAGCGCATCTGAAGCATCCCTCAACATTATTGCATAATGACGTAAGCGCTTAGGTCATAGAGCACCAACAATGTAGCAGGTGCAAGATAATAAACAATGACGTAAGCAATGACGTCATAAGAAGGGTAAGGATGGGAATTGTCCATCAGACCCAACCATTATAAATAGATTACTTAGGCAATTGTAGAAGGTATCAGAAAACAGAAAGCAGAAGGCTAAGAGTACTCATATGCTAGGAGAGCAAGGAGGAAGCTGCCGAGGCGATTCTGTAGTCTGACAAAAGAATTCCCTTAGGAAAAAATAGTTTTAAACTCCCCTCTGGAGTTAATATCTACAATCTCCCCTCTGGAGATAAAAACGTCTTATGTAAAATATACTAAATAAAGGAAGTTTTTTCTCCAGAAAGGTACGCCTTTATCCTAATCTCTTAGTTATGAATTATTTAGAAAGCTTAGAATTAACGGAAGAATCTGATTATTATAGATTAACTGCTTTATTAGATAAAGAAAAACAGGCTGTTCTAAAAACAGAACTAAATCTCAAATCAAATGAAAATTTTAATAAACAAAATCTTTTAAAAGAAGTTTTTAATAGAAAAAATATAATATACTATGGAAAAATTCAACTTAAAGCTCCTGTAAAAATAAAATCTGCTAATGGAGAACTTGAAATAGCCTTGATAAATGATGAAGAATTAAGTAAACAGATTGAGAAAATTAAGGATCAACAGAAAAGATCTAAAATTGGATGGATTCATATTAGTACTATACAAGTTTTAATTAAATCTACATATATGAAAGAAATTAATTCACCAATAAGTTTAGCAATCTGTGATAAAAGAATTACTGATGACCTAATAGATCAAATAATTGGAATTGTTTATGGAAATTTGGCAAATGTAAATGTTAAATTTAATGCCCATCTTAGATATGCCATACCTCTATCAACTGAAAATCTTGGTAGATCTATAAGTTTAGCTTATAAATTTCATAGAAAAAGTTTAATGGAACAAGATGATGAACCATTTTCAATTACATATGCAATAAATTATGCTTTAACAAATAGCCATCATAGTATAATATTTAAAAATAGAGAAAGAATTTATGTTGATGAATTATTTCAGAAAATTGTAAAAACAGAAATACCAAAATATAAAGCTATTGAAAACCCAGTTCTATTATTAAAAGAACCATCAAAAAGATCGGTTTCATCAAATTTTCAAATAAGAGAATCTAAAATCAATAGTCCTTTAAGTTTATCTAAATTAAAAATTAAAAAAGAAAACTCTGAAATAAAAGAATTAACAAAAAAGGTCAAAAAATTAAATGAAACCCTAAATACTAAATTATGACAAGAAATAAGGAAGAAATATATGTAACTTATCAAGATAAGAAACAAGAGCTTTTTGAAAGAGAAAATCGTTTGAATTATTTGCAGTTTTCTGAAATAAATCAAAGAGCATTTAAAGCTCTAAAAATAATCTATAACAAGTTAAAAAAGGAAGTTGAAGAGTTAGAAAAATTAATAGAATCTCTGGAAAATAGTGATGAATTAATGATAGAGTTTGCAGAAATTCTAAAATAAATAATGATAAACAAAAACTATTTTAGGAATTATAATAAGATTACCTAACTTATGAGACATAAAAAGATTGAAAAACTAGAAAATAAAATAAAACGGAAAATGGCGAAAAAAATTAAAAAAATAAAATAGAGGAGTATAAAAAAGAATTACATAATCTACAGATTGAAATTGATGACCTTATAATAAAAAGGATAGAAATAAGAATAAATATAAATAAGTTAAAATTAAATCTAGGAAATTTATAAATGTCTGGAAAACCATATTACGATTAAAACTGTTGAAAGAAAAGATGGAGAAGGAAATTGAAAAGATAATTAACAAGAGAAAGTGTAAAAATAAAAGAAGTTTTTAAGGATTTAAGAAATTATAAACAAATAAAAGATTACATCAAGAACTAGTAATAAATAATCATTTAACAAATACAAGAGAAATTACAGAAATGGTTAAATACTCTAGATTATGAAGTTGCAAATTATTGAATCTATACAAATTATAAACTTATTCGAAGAGTTAGTAGAAATTTCGAAAAAAAGAATTAAGAGAAAAGTCGAAATTGAAAAAATTGGTATCAAAGCCAAGTTAACGATTAAGGGTAACACTTTCTTTTTAAGCAACACTTTTAGTAATACGCTTTTAAATCAATAACAACCACAAAATGAAAAACGTCGCGTCTTTACGAAAAGTTAAAATTGACAACTTTACCATAGACATCCACCTATGAAACATGCCGTGGCCCGTGTGCACTTAGATTAGCGTTTACAAGTATTAATTCATTTTTATAAAACTAGTTTTGATTAAAATATTTTTAAAAGTGTTCTAATATTATCTTCACTTTTATTCTGTTAAAATACATAATAGATCATAGATCATGTATACTAATAGATATAGAAACGTAATAATGATGTGGAGCGAACAAGATTACAAGACTATCCTATACATTCACTACATGAAACACGGAAGATAGCGGCGACAAATTGCTTGCAGTTTCTTTATCTGCTGCAATTTGCTAAGATAGCTGTGATTGATATCCGATCTATTCAACGTGACGCAGAATCAACTTGGATTAGCGTCGATTCCATGAAGTCCCGCCACTAACCCTAATCCAATTTCCCCCAAATCAGTTCAGATTACCCAAAATATATAGCAGGGAACCCACGAAAAGGAGAGTCGAAGGGGCGAACCCCTGTTCTCTGCCGACCCAACCTCTTCTCATCGCCATGACCGTTCCCCTCTACTCTACATGTATAACAAGCCTGTGCTACGGAAGCCTCTCCTCTCCCCGTGATGCTGGCGCTAAAGCGCAACCTGAAGGTGAACACGCCCGTGCTACGCAAGAATCTGAAGCACTCCGTGTTGTAATGGAACAATAAGGATCAAATCCAGGCACTTAACCCGTTGTTTGACGTGGTTTGGGGGACAGACATGGTTTACATCGAGGAGTCGATGAAGCACTTGATTTCTCCTTGGAAGCTTTGGTGTCTAAAGACGGCGTTGTGTTGCTCGGGTACCAGGTGAGGTCTCTGGAGGCGCACAAGAAGTTCTGGGAGATGTGCGATGAGGTTTGGATATCGAGAAGGTCCCTCATGACCACCTGCATCCTGAATATGCATACGAGGAGACTGATGTTTTTCTCTTGTGGAAGAAGAAGAAGCAGTGATTTCGGTAAGCTTTCTAAATGAATTTTTAGAAATGCTTGAACTTGTTCACTCCTATGTCTTCCAAATCAAATTTACTAGTTGAGTTTTACAATCAATTTGAAAATTGGAGCGAAGGCTTTGCCTTTTTCAACACCTTAATCTATGATAGAATGAATGCTGGTATATGACTGCATAATCATAAGGTGTTTGAAGATTCATTAGTTCTAAAACTTTCTGTAGTTTATTTCATGCCATTGGATTTGCTTAGCTTATCATAGATGTGGCCTCTTCAATTTAATTTCTCCTGTTTATGTTTTTCTGTCTTTTAGGCTTGGATTATGCTGACCCAAAAGGGAAAGGAAATTTTTTTGGAAAAGTTTTTTTTGCTGCTGGATTAACAGCATTATGCATTATATATCTTCTTGGTTCAGATTGTGCTTTCAGGTTATTTTGATTTAGATTTGGCTCAGGGTATTCAGATGATAAGAGGCTATTTTTTTATGAGTTCAAGCCTCTAGAAGCCTTGAATCCCATCTCTTTAAAAGAAAGTTTATATATTATTGGTGGTTATTAATATTGTTTCAAATTAAAGCGTTATTTCTGCTCACCTCTATCTATATATAGCAATTATATGACAATTTGTTTGACATTGAAATTCTAGTAAACATGAGATATTTGAAGAGAAATTGTTATGGTTTTGGTTGACAATAATGATGTGAGCACTACATAAGCTTGCTAATTATTATGCTTGTAATATCGTACTTAGTATTTGGGCAGGTTGGGCTTCTCGAGCATATTTTTCTAGCAATGGATCTATTGCAATTGAAATTGCACTCAAGATGGCCTTCCTTAAATTTTCTGTTGATCATGTGGACTTGTTTGTAATTATCTTGAGGATACCACTAATGAGAGATCTTCGACTCAGCTGATGGTAGGTATCTACTGTCTTTTAATTAATCTATCGTAGTTTTTGCATAATTATGTTGAGTTGATGGTTCGTTGCTCTCTAATGGTTGCTCTTTTAATATGTTTAGTTTCTGGTTCTCTTTCTCCTTGTCTTTTCACTTCATTTATTTGGTTTTCATTCGCATATTGTGATTGCTTTGCTATTTGATATAACAACGTTCAATGAGTTTTAGTCACTCTTAATTGAATTGTTTCAAATTCTCAAGCACTCCAGGTGTTTGATGAAATGATTATTTGTTTTTCTTCTCACTAAATGCAATAATTGATGTTGATTTAAGAATAAATTATTAATTTGTAAGGAAGGACCAAAATATAGATGAGGATGATGACAATGATTCCTCAAATATGGCAGTTCTACCTTTTTAGATCTTGGAATTAGCTTATTTTTATGAGCTTTGGATTTTAACTTATTTTTCTTAGTAACTAAGAGCTTAATAACCATGCTGCTTCAAGAAAGAGATATTTGATTAAATTAGCAGTTGTTGAATTTTCTATTCAGTAAGTCAAGTTATTGATTAATAATGAATTTGTTAACATGTGATTTTTGTTGCAATTGAAGGGAGCATAAGTGTAAGTGTAGTAGTAGTCATAGGACAATTTTGCCAGTGCAGCAGAGATTTGTTCACATAAAGGAGTTGTAAAAGTTGCTGGTGTAAGAATCTCATTTTTCTTATCATCTTTAAGTATTCTTTTTAAGTTTTTCCTTTTTTAGAATACTTTTTCTCTTTTTATGATTTTTTAAAAAACAATGCTATTTGAAGCGAACTTGAATATAAAAAACTTCATTTCCGATGTAGGCTTTTTATCTTTAATAGCCACTTATCAATCCAACATCATTGACGCTATTTTGCATCTAAATGCATTTTTGGTAATTCAATTATCTATTAATGCATTTTTTTTTGAATTTATTAGATACTATTTTAGTTTTGATTATCATATAGTTTGGTATTTTTGAAATTATTAGATACTATTTTAGTATATTTGGCTTACTTATTTCTTTTTTGTTTTTCTTTTTTCCTTGCGGAAAGGAACGAGAGCCGCAATAGAATCGTGACCTTAGCTCTTTAATATCAAGAAGAACTTAATAAGAAGGTAAGAAAATAGAGAATTAATAAATTCTGCAGAATATTTGATCAGTGATTGAGAACTGTGATTGTTTATATTGTTGTGTGTACAAGCTTATTCACCATTTCACATATGAATTAACACTATTTTTTGCATGCACCTAAGAGCCAATATATGTGGACTTTCTTCAAATACAATACATGCACCTAAGAATCATGTGATTGTTTATATTGTTGTGTGTACAAGCTTATTCACCACTTCACATATGAATTAACACTATTTTTTGCATGCACCTAAGAGCCAATATATGTTGACTTTCTTCAAATACAATACATGCACCTAAGAATCATCCAACACTGTTTATTATACTTGTCACTGAAAATTGAATATATATTGTTTCAGAATTTAATAAAATTATCAAGTATTAGTAATTTAGGCATTTTACAGTAACTTATTTCACTTGGAAGATTTTTGTTTTTTGCTTGAAGACTAGTCTAACTACATAACTTAATATTGTCATGTTTATTTTTTTGAGCTTTGGAATTGGCTATTGTGATGTGGATTTCTGTAGACTTTGCTTTTGTTAACAACTTTAAGATATAATATGCCAAGCAATAAAAGTATTAACCAATGTCTTTGTAGATGATTGTTGTAGGTTCTGATGGAAGGCTATACCTCTTATATATTACTACCTAAGTGTCTAGTAGCAGGACTCGGGAATTGAATGCTTTGTACATATATGTTCTATATCTTATGTCGGCAGTTTGGTTTCTGCGCATCCTCTTGTTAGTTCATGATATTTGGTTTTTATTCTCTCATTTTCAGGTTAGACTGAAAGTGAGTAGATCAATTAAATGGATGCGGACTGCTGGTATACGCACCCGAAAACTTGCTAGAAACATGTTGCTATTCTAGAAGCGAATAGGTAAGGAGATGGTATTTTTTCTAATTCCTTGCCAAATTTTGTTGATGCTATTATGCTGGTTATTGAACTCTGAATAATGCTATATTTCAAGAAGTAATCTTCATATGTGATTATGGTGAAGTTTAAAATAATATGACAGTTATCAAATGGCTACCTCTTAAGCTCCATCTTTATTCTTGAAAACTGAAAACAAGTTTCATACATGATGGTAGTTGATATTTGGTAGAAGCTTTTATTGGCTTGCTTATTGTGCACATACCTGTTGTTTTATATTTTTCTGTATCAACTAGGTTGTTGAAATGATATTGCACTTTTTTTTACATGTATTTGTAATTAATTAATCTAGGTGGCATTTTGAATCGTTAGTTTTTGATATTCAATTGAGAAGAATTGAGATTTGTTTAATAGATATCACACTAGTATTTTGGTTATGGTTGGAAAGGGGTGGTGTTTGCATGTAGATCAGATAATCTACATGCTCTTTGAATTGAATGTGTATATGGTCTCGCAAATGTAAATCTAATTTGTACATTTAACTCGAATGTGGTGTAATTACTAATTTTAAAATTTCACTCCTTGCAGGCAGAAGTACGGAGACAAAAGGAGAAAGAAGCCGCTGAAGCTTTGAGGCGTGAACAGGAGGAAGATCATGAAGAGGCTAAGTTGAAGAAGGAAGCTCTGAAGGCTGCTCAAGAAGCTGTTTTCAAACAGAGAAGATTGACAAGTGCTTTTGACACTAACTGCTTGAGGCTGTGCCAGCGCTAGGTTGATGAAGCTGATTTACTCCAACCAGAAGTTGTTGGATATCGATTTACAAACCCCTTAGATTTCCCGTTCTCTCTCTCTCTCTATCTCTCTCTCTCTCCCTCTCTCTCTCATGTGAATTCATGTAACTCTTGCGTACTACACATAAATGCATTGCATTCTTGTTTTTTGTTTACAAATGCAAATAAAGTGTATATAGATTCACTTATAGGTGGACCAATATGTTGTTACAAATGCAAATAGAGTACATAATTAATTCCTCCCGTTATTCAGTTTTTTTATAAGCCCAGGTATGAAATTGAGACGGTTCAAAACTGTCTCATTTTTTTTTAAAAAAATCCTACGTAGATTTGTGGCGGTTTTAAACCGCCGCAATTTTTTTCAAATCCGCTGACAGAATAGCGGCGGTTTTGCAACCGCCGCAAAATCAATTATCTGATTTGCTGCAATTGTGCCAGCGGTTTTCCAAAATCGCCGCAAAATTAAATCTCCACCCCCTAATAGGCAACGCTTGTGGAACCGTTGGAATTTTGTTTCGCAGCGGTTAAAAATCGCCGCAAATCCCTAAAAGAACCGCCGCTATTCGGCGTGTCTCTTGTAGTGATTTTATGAGTTTAATCTTTTATTTTTTATTTTTAAATTAAAAAATGATATTTTTACTTGATAATATTAATTTTTTCTTTACAAATTCATGTAAATATATAATGCAAAAAATTATGTCTAAAGTGGTATTATCAAAAGTAATAGTAGCAATATCTATTATCCTTTAATTTTATTATTTTTTAATATTTATTCATATTACAAGGGTGGCAAAACGAGTTGAACACATCGGTTTAACCCGTTAAACCCGCTAAAAAAGGTGGGTCGACCTAGGATTTAGAGCTCTCCATGCCCACACCGCTAAATTGGCGGATTTTGGCAGGACGAAACAGGTCAGTCTGCCAGGTTGAAATTTTTTTTATTATTAAATAAAAGAGTAATTACTATTATAAAATCAATAATTATAAAATTTTCAAACACTTTTTTTTATTCTTCTTTTTAGTTATTAACTTTATTTATTTTATTTTACAATTCCGTATATTTGCTCAAATTATGTGACTTATTTTTTAAAATAAAGATGATTCTATTGATAAATATTATTTTGAACAATTTTATTGAAGTTAAAAATTAAAAAAAATACTAAAAAAATTATATTATAATTCGACTAATTTTTATTTGTATTTGATTTTTTAATAATTATTTTTTAATTAATTTTAATGAATTTTATTTTTTTAAAAAAAAGTCAAGCAGATTAGCCGACTGACCCGCCAATTAGCTATAAAGTGAAACGGGCTAAAATTTTAAACCCATCTTAATTAACAAAACAGACTTAGACAAAAAAAAATTAGTTGGAACGGCCCACTTTACCACGTAGTAATATTATGAGAAGTGTCACATGTAATATTTATTATGTATGTTGCTACAAATTTCTTTATAGTTTTTGTATTGAGTTAATAGTGCCATAATATTGATTTTTATTTAAATATTTGTGACGCAAATACAGGACAAAAAAATAATTGTAGTATAACTTTGATGTCTATCCCAAATTTTTGAAAAAAAAAGTGATACTTTCCATTTTAATTTAGATGCAATGCTAATTGAATGTAATGGCAACAATTAATAAATCAAGTTGAATTGCTTTGAGTTGAACCAGAATTGACACTTGAAATGCATGAGAAATTTGACATTGCCTAAACACACTTTTCACCGTTACTATGCATTAATTGGATTGGAATTGAATCGAATTGAGTTGAGTTGGACTAAGTTTAAATTCAATTCACAGAAATTGAGTTTGGCTCACTATTCGACTCATTAACAATTGAGCATATTTCTTAAGTTTAAACTCGACTTACCAAAAGCTCACGAGCTAGCTCAAATAATAGGTATATAATCTATATTCTATATTAATAAATTATAACTTAATAAATAAATATAAAATTTTAAATAATTAATATCATTAATATATATAATATTAAAGTATAGATTAAATACATATAAGATATGTGTATTAATAATTATATGTGCTAATTAATGAGTTGAGTTTATCTAAAGTCAAACTCGACTCATTTAATTTATGAGTTTAATTTCAGACTCAAATGTAGTTTATCATCTTACAAAATTAATTTATTGAATTATTAACAAGTCAAATTCAAACTGACTCATGAACAAATTTAACTCACTTCAGCACTATGCACCAAACAAACCAACTAAGTTTGTTGATCCCATCAACATTAAACTAAACCCACATATAGTCTATTACTCTAATTAGTAATTAATGAAAAAGTCTAGAACGTATATCATGCTGTATTCATCAAATGAAAAAAAGTCGTCATGCAAATCGAAAACCAAAACCTTCAGAAGTCTCACGATCGAGGGGGGAATTGAGTAAACAATAAAAAAGTCTAAGTTGACGTATATATATATACCTTAAAATTAATCATTAAAATTAGTTATCAATATATTCATATATAAATATATATATAATTTAATTTATTTTAATATTTATTTATATTTTAATATGTATTTATATTTATAACTGATTTTAATTTACACTTGACATAATCAATATATATATGGGATAATGATTCTTAAAGATAGCCCCGCAACACGGTTGGGACAGTACAACTGTACAAGATCAAGATAATGTTGGTCTTGTGGTATTCAAGATTATATACATTTTGAACTTTGCAAATGAAATTAAATAGTTTATTTTATATGTATTTGTATATGAACGAGTCAACCGTGTTAGCATATATAGCTGGACGACAATTAAGCTAAGTATATTATTTGAGGAAGTGATAGTTATGAAAAACAGTGTGATTTGTGGCCAGCCATGCATGACTTAATTAGACTGTTAAGATGAATATAAACCCGCCCAGTGTTTTATGATTGTAATCTAAGGCCGATCAGTATGGTATTATTTTTATACAATAAGTAGGATGGTCAAAAATAATATAATCATCAGGACGATAACGATAACAATTCCAGCAAACTCGTGTATATCAGATGTATAAAATTCGAAAAGGAATATATATATTATTGTTTGAACATGTAGCCAGCCACCGCATCTCATGCAATGCGTGTCTGATATGGGGCAAGAGCCTTCACCAGAATGAGTTATTCTTGCAATGTAATATGAATTGAGATGAGTTAGTGTTGACTCTCCAATTAATAATTAATATTTTGGAAATAAATCAAATGCAATTCATCCACCTATATGTGACTGTGTTTGTATACGGGGTCGTAGTCAAATTCATCATATATTTTAATCACAATTTTAAAGCTACGCTACTAGGACGCTACGTACCGTACTTGAATGCTGGCTGATATAAATTATTTGCAGTATATATATAGTTTCTATTTTTTGATACGTGATTATCTATAATTTTGGTATTATTATGTTACGTAATTGTATTTATTAGAAGGGCAATGCATAAACGACTAAAAGTTATGATGCAATATAGAAATCAAAGCTGACACAAAGGGTTATCCGGCATATATGATCATCAGACCCACTAAAAGGAACAGTGGCTATAATAATCAAAATTTCAATCTATAAAGTGCACCACGCACTAAAACAAACGACGACTGTGATTTGTGTAAAATTTAATTTGTTTACATGAGATAGATTGAGAAGGAATACTAGCCTCACTTCAGCAATCATATAGTGAGAAATAATAATTCGGTTCACTTTGCTAGTTACTATTTATTATTTGCGCGATTAGTGAAAATGGAGAAACTCACTTGAATATGCTTAGAGTTCTCTCTTTACGTGAAAAGCGTTATATTGTGGTTTAGTAAAGTATAATGACTACTTAAATATTTATTTTAAAACATGTATAGGATAATTGGTATTTAATCATGTTAATAACAAAAGAAAAATAATAATTATAAATTAATTTTTTATTATTTTAAATCAATGTTATAAGATTCTAATTTTTAATATGTCTAGATCATTCTAAAAATTGAGTATTAATAACTTGCCTTTTTAATAATTAAGTAATTATTATCTATTATTTAATAAATATGAGCCTGATCGTAGTTAGTTTGTTGTTGATTTTATGAAAATTTTTTTCTCTTTAACAAAATATTAAGTCAACGTACATCAACAGAAGATATAATGACAGTCACAAGATAATATAGAAATATTTATAATACAGGATCCATTCAAAACATTCTTGGCATAGATAATCATAATATATATAGGGGTAAATATATATGAGTTATTAATATAAATGATATTAGTAATATAATGATAAAAGATATACAATGAAATATTAGTAAAATTAAGTTTACCAAAAAGTATCGATATTTACTCATATCAATAGATTTTGAACTCAATAATAATATTATTAAACAAATCTTTGTTTTAATTAGAGCTGGTAATAACAATAATAATAATTTTATCTTTTTTTAAAAAATCTCATTATAACACAAATTATATAAAAATTTTAATTAATTTAAACTCTAGTTATTATCATAAAATTAATTTTATAAAATATTTTATTATA
>NC_029779.3:18308261-18320464 GCF_000817695.3 Arachis duranensis
TAATAAAATTTAATATAATAATTCAATTAAATAGATTAAATTAAAATACAATTCAAATCTAAATTTAACATAATTAATATATACACAATCTTTAACATACAAATTAAAATAAAATAAAACAGAAAAATTTCATTTAGATAAGGAATGAATTAAGATTATATATAAAAGTATTTAAGTAAATTTTTTTATGGGATTTTGCAGGTCGTTGTAAGGTAGGTACCTCAATCTCCATTCTTGCCTTCAATTATTCGCGTAAGTCACATCCTCGTCGAGAATTTTTGCTGCAAATAACATAAATTTTTGCTGCAAGTATATTTTGTTGGTTGAGTTAGTCAATTGTGGTTTTTCTAAAATTTATGTTGTATATCAAAATTTTTATGTTATGCATAAAAAATTTTATGTTGTATATTAAAATATGTGTTTTTTGTATTTTGTTAGTTGAATATTAATATTTTGGACATGTAATTTTTTAAAATTTTTGTACTATGCACCAAATTTTCATGTATACCAAAATTTTTGCATTAACGTGCGTATTTTGTTGGTTGGAGGTCAATGTTATAAACATGAGTCATTTAAAAATTTATGATTTACACCAAAATTTTATGTTGTGCATCAAAATTTTTGTGCTGTGAATCTAAATTCATGTGCTCTAAGTTTTTGAACATATGCAAAAGAAGATAAAGATAAAGAAAACATCAAAAAAGAAGTTCCAAGAAAAGAAAATTATTGAAAACGACAATGATGACAACCACGTTCAAATAGAACTTGATCGATGAAATTGTTTGGCCGCATAACTTTCTTTAATAATAATAATAATAACTATTGTCACAATTTTTTAAACTAGCCTTAATCATGGTTTCTGTTCCGGTCTAGCCCAACAGTGACCCGTCCCAGATACGAATAGCCGATCCAACGGGTCAATTGATCCGAATCAGGTGGTGACCCACACGTTACCCACGCCACCTCTTCATCCACGTAAAAATTGGACAGCTAGCAAAAGTTTTCAGACAAGTGGGTCTGGCTACAAAGAGTCCACCCGAATATGGACTATAAAGGAAGATGGACTTACCCCTCTCCAGAGTTACGTCACCCATTCTAACCCTAAATTACCGCCTGAGTATGAATACTGACTTGAGCGTCGAAATCATTTCAGGTGGTCCCATCACATCATCATTCCCCCGCCCAGTCAATATTATAACCAAACTCTAATATCCCAGTTCGCGCCTAGGTCCTAACCCCTTAAAGTCTTTGCTCCAGTACAAGTTTAACTCAACCCACCAAACATTCGACTAGACGAATATTGGCATCGTCTATGGATACCTGGCGCAAGGATGAATGATTTTCTCCTTCTTAAATTATGATTATAGGCTAAAATTATTCTAGTGCCAACTAAAATATCATAATTTTCTTTAATTTATATATAAGTATCGATTATTTTATTATATATTAAGACACCAAAAAACTTTATATATGGATTAAGGTGAAAGTTTGGAATTTATAGAAATATGTCTTGATTATAGGATACAAAAAACTAAAGAGAACTATTTGTTTGGAAGCATTATTTAGCAATTGCGATCTGCATTGATAAAAGATTGAAGAAAATCTGAAAAGAGCCAATAAGGAAAAAGCACTAACCAAATTGAGATTAAGCTAGAATAGACATACAAGAAGGAGCATTTTCAACTTTCAAGTACCGATCACTACTTCAATCTTTTGCCTTTCGTTGCTATTTCTAAAAGAAACACCCACTAATATAATTCACATGTCTAGCATTCTAGAACTATCGGGACTCTCCTAAAATAGGAATGAAAACCAACCACAGGCCACTGAATTGCAACACAACAAACACCGCCTATTATTAGAAAGGCCATTACACAAACCTTGTACAATTCGAACCCTACACTAAACTAAACTATTCCCAGATTCCCACTTCCATGAAGCCATCCTCAGTGGCGCAGCCCCTAAACATGCCATTGCAGTTGAACCCATAAGCCACCTCACCCTTATTAGACACCGCTATGAGCCCAGCGAACCCTTCGTCGAGCCTATTCTTGATCACAAAGTCCACCGCTTCCTGAAGGCCCAGGCCCTTGTATTCCATAACGGCCGCAACCTCACGCGCCAGAGTCCCGCGTATGATAGCCTCCCCTTCACCCGTGCAGGACACACCGCACAACTCACACGCGTAAGTTCCAGCTCCTATGAGCGGTGAGTCACCGATCCTACCAGTCATCTTGTTCATGAGCCCCCCTGTCGACGTGGCAGCCGCACATCTACCTTCCTTGTCCACCACCACGCACCCCACCGTCTCCGGCGCGTACACGCTTATCGGAAGCCCGTTCATCTTCATTGGGCTCTCCACTCCTGCGCCGCACGTGTCGTAACCGTTCGTTGGAATCCTGTAGTCGAACTGCACCACCAACCACCAAACAGAAAAGAAAAGATATTCTCATTATTAGTTTTTGAATGGACACGAATTCCGTCACGTTTTGATTATATTCGCTTACTTACCAGGATTGTATTGGCTTCCTTTGCGAGCTTCAGCATCCCAACATTCTCAGGGGTAATGAAGTATTCGTTCTCCACAACCTCCACACCCTAACAAAACAAAAGAAATAATACTCGTAAGACTTTATGAAGTGACGTCAGCATGAGATGGAATTGAATGGTTTCTAAAGGGTAAACCTGGAGCCTGGCGAAATCTTCAGCGCCGGAGAAGGCAAGGTAGGAATGGGGGGACTTATCCATGACAAGGCGAGCAAGAGAGATAGGGTTCTTGACGGTTGTGAGGCCAGAAACGGCGCCGCAACGTCTCTTGGGACCGTCCATGATGCTTGCCTCCATTTCCACTGTACCGTTTTCTGTCAGCGCAGATCCGCGCCCAGAGTTGAACAGTGGATCCGTTTCCAGCTCCCTCACCTATATATGTTAACAACGTTCAGCTATTTATAATATTCATATTATTGTTATAAGATGCTAGTAATTGATTTTATGTCGTTATTTTATGCAATATTACTGGTAGGTAGAAATTTAAGAGGGACCTACGACAAGTTCAACGACGTCGATGGCGGAAGCATTGGAATGAAGAGAAGAGATGCCAAGGTTGAGGCAACGAGCAAGGAGTTGCTTGGCCTCTTCCTGGCGTTGAGGTGGGAGATTTGGGTCCACGCCAGCGCCACCATGCACAGCTATTGCCCAACCTCCCATATTCTCTTTCACTAATACTACTATGAAATATGAGTGTGTTTGTGTTGAGAAATTCTTGCAGAGAAAGCGGAGGTTGGTTCGTGTTTTTATAGGGGAAATCGGACTTGAAACGTGTTTAATTATTATGTGGTGTAATTAAATTTTGAGATTTGGTAGGAAATGTGATTTGATTTGGTTAGTGAGAATAATGGTGCTCTTTTCCCGGTTGTAATTGGGTCATTTCATAATTTCACAACCAAGTGATGACTGCTTAATTTCCAATTCTGCCCCTCTTCCCTGCTGCCCCTCCTGAATAAGTCAAAAAATGGACCCCCACTCCTTTGTCTTTTCCTGCTTTTTCTCTTCCAGCATCTTTGGGAGAAACAATGAAATATTACCAATACAATACAAAATTATTAGTGCCAATATTTACTTGCAAATATTTTTGTTGGTAGCTACTAAAAATATATTTGAATAATTTTTTTAATAAAAATATATTTGAATTTTAATATTGACAGAAATGTATTTAAATAATTTTAAAATATAATAAATTTATTTGTAATTTTTTTAAGTATATATATTTTTTTGTAATTTTTTAAAAATATTAGTTATTAATAAAAAAATTATACAAAAATCTATACTTAAAAAAACACTAAATTTTAAGGATGAAAATATTTTATTTTTTTAAAAATACATATTTACTGTTAGACATTTTTGTCGTGTTTTTAAATTATTTGAAGATATTTTTGTAGATAACAAGATTTGAGTATATTTTTGTCAATAATAAAATTATTTAAGTATATTTTTGGTAGTTTATCCATTTTTTTTAAAGAAATTGATTTTTATAATCTTATTAACTGATTTATAAAATTTAATTAGCAACATTGGTGGGGTTTTCTACAATTACAAGTAGGGGTTCTGTATACCCAAAAAGGAAAAAAAAAATTAGAGGTGTTCATGGCATAATTTTTCATAAATTGAACTGAAATAATATTAAATCACTTTTTAAAAAATTGGTTTTAAATCAATTCATAATATGGTATATCAGTTTAAATTAATTCTGTTTTAACTTAGTAGCTAAAAACCTGAAATAAAGGTGTTTGTCACGGCAAATTTTTCTGTATATTGAAAAAATTTTGGTGTAATATTCAATTATTAAATTTTACGGTGTTTTTTAAAATTGTGAGAACAATACAATACGTTCCTCTTGGATTAACAATACGCTCTCTTTGTATTGTATATTTTAATCCAATACGCTCTCTTTGTATTGTATATTTTAAAATATACAATACAAAGAGAGCGTATTGTTAATTCAAGAGAAACGTATTATATTATTCCTATAATTTTAAAAAACACCGTAAAATCTAATAATTGAATATTACACCAAAATTAAACTAATATGTAAAAAAATAAATGGTTTGTCACCACAGTCGTCTCAGACAGTCAACGCGGGTGTGGGTTTATCGGCCAGAAGGACGGCCCGGTCAGTCGGGGATCCAATTCGATTGGCCAACAAAATCGTCCAGATTGATCGATGATGAACAGTATTAAAAATGATCGACACGATTTTAGAGGAGAGGAAAACAAATGAAACCAATTTTGATTATGTGGTTTTAGAATCAACCGGTACAGAACTAGGTCGGGTCAGTTTTTGTTAGGTAATAGAATTGTTCGTATTTGTGAGCACTCTTTCGTATGTTAGTAAATAAAATATTTAATTTACTTATTTATAAAAAATTCTTATGATGATAATGCTTGTTATTTTGTTCAAAATAAAAATATTTTAATTTGCTATCCTAATATACTTATAAAGATATATTATTTTTAACAAATAATTTTATTAAAAATTAAAATAATAAAATAAACCAATAATTAATTAATAAAATTTGCACATCTAAAATCTAAAAACATGAGTGTAAAATTTTAAAATTACACGTATAAAACTCATGTTGTTAATTATCATCAACTAACTAGTGTAAATACTCGTACAATGTACAAAAAATATTTGTTTATTTATTTTTATATCNAATAATTTTATATTTTTTTGTTATTTATACAAATACCAAATAATAGTATAAAATAATAATAATATATTAATTACAGTTTTAATATCTTATATATGTTACAAAAATTTATTCTGATTATAACAATTCAACTAATATCTGTTTTATTCGAAAATTATTCTATTTTTTTCTTAATATTCGTAGTCATAATGAGAATGTATTCTATTTATAATTGTGTATGAAATAAATTTTAGAAATATTTTATATTACAAAAAATATTTTTTTTAAATAGTTTTACACTCCTAAAATACTCATACGTGGGTAGATAGAGAGAAAATAAAGAACATCAAAATTAAATCATATCTAACACGTCAGGAAAAAAAAATCTCAAAATAACTATCTAAAATAAACTAATTATGAGATTAATATATTTATCCCTTAAGGTGAGTTTATGCATTTAATTATAATGCTTTTAACATTAGAAAAAAAATATGAATTAATGATATAATAATTTAATTTTCTAATTTAATAACAAATAATTATATATATTGTAGTATAATTTATTATATTCATTATAATTAATAATAAATTAGAATATTATCTTTTTTTTAATAATATAATCAAATACATTTTTACCATTAATTGATTTAAAACATTATTACACGCATTCTAATCTTTAATAATATATAAATATTTTTTCTCATAATCATATATTAACTAGAATATTATATTTCTTCTAATAATATAATCAAATATATTTCTACCATTAATTGATTTAAAATATTATTACACGGATTCTAATTTTTAATAATATATAAACATTTTTTTCTCATAATCATATATTAATATACAATGCTATTAATATTAGAAAATAAACTATTAATTAATGATATAATAAAAAAATATCAAAATAAAATCATACACAATATATCAGAAGACAAATCTTAAAGTAACTACCTTAACAAACTAATTACTGAATTTTCAATAATAAAAAAATTAAAATATTAGAGTATATATATCCAAATCGGTCCAGAAGAAATTTTGCGTCGGAAGTTTTTGTCCTTAAGAAAATTTTATTACGTTAAGGTTCTTGAATTTTATAAAAATAAGACATATAAATCGGTATCTTAACTAGATCTATTATTTTTATTTAGACAAATAGATCCTAAAAAATGTGACAAAAAAATTTATATATCTTATTTTTATAAAATTTAAAGATCCTAATGTAATAAAATATTTTTAGAGACGAAAATGTCCGATGCAAAATTTTTGAGGAATCTATTTTAATTTATACTCAAAATATTATTTTATTCTCAAAATTCAATTTAAAAATATCTTTAATATACTAACATATTTATCCTTTAATTAGAATCTATCTATTTAATTATAATACTTTTAAAACTAAAAACTAAATTATTAATTAATAATATACTAATTTAACTCTCTAATTTAAAAACAAATAGTTTTATACAATTATAGTATATATAATTTGTATAATTTACGTTTAGTATAACTACTAATAAATTAGAATAATATCTTTTTCTAATAACATAATCATATAGATTGATATCATTAATTAATTTAAAATATATATATATATGTTAACTTTAAAAATATATAAATATTATCTTTTTTATAATCATATATTAATATTCACGTTTTTTTCGTAAGTATAGTACTTTTAAGATTAAAAAAATTATTAATTAATAATATAATAAAGGACATCAAAATAAAATCATACTTAATACATTAAAAAATAAAATCTCAAAATAACTTTCTAAAACAAATTATTAAATATTATTTTATTCTCAAAATTTAATTTAAAAATTATGTTTAATGCACTAATCTCCTTAGTTAGAGTATATGCATTTAACAATAATGTTTTTAAAATTAGAAAATAAATTATTAATTAATAATATAATCATTTGATTATATAATTTAAGAACAAATAATTATGTACAATTATAGTATAATTTGTATAATTTTATAATTAGTATTAAATTAGAATGTTACATTTTTTCTAATAATATAATTATATATATTTTTACTATTAATTGATTTAAAATATGAATACACAAATTTTGATTTTAATAATATATAAATATTATCTTTGTAAAGTATTATTTTTGTCCTAACGTTTGGAGTAAGTCCAAAAGTTGTCCTTAATGTTTAAATCGTCATATTTAAGTCCTTAACGTTTTAAAATTGGCTCAATGTTGTCCTGCCGTTAGGGATCTGTTAACAGAATTAACGGTGGGACAAAATTGAGACAATTTTAAAATGTTAGAGACCTAAATAAGACGAAAATGTTGGGGACAAAAATGATACATAGAAATAAATTTTAATTTTATCATTCAATAATATCAATTTTTTACGGTACATAGTTATTCAATTATTTTTTAATCACATTTAAGTAAATTACACTTAATCACATTACTTTTATTCTAAACAAATTAATAAAGTAATGTGATTCTAGTCATTCTATAAACATTTCATGATAAGTAAAAATCTTTAAGTTAAGAGTAAAATTATAAAAAAAAATAAATTTATTTAGAATGAAAGGAACGTAATTATGTGTAATTTATTTAGATGTGATTAAAAAATAATTGAATAATTATGTACCGTAAAAGATTGTTATTATTGAATGATAGAATTAAAATTTTTGTTCCTAACATTTTCGTCCTATTTAAGTTTCTAACGTTTCAAAATTATCTCAATTTTGTCCCGCCGTCAATTCTGTTAATAGATATCTAACAGCAGGATAACATTGAGTCAATTTTAAAATGCTAAGGACTTAAATAAGACGATTTAAATGTTAGGGACAACTTTGCAATTTATCCCAAACGTTGGGGATGAAAACGATATTTTACTCTTATATATTATATATCTAAATTAAATATACTTAACTAACAAAGTGAGATTAATTTTTAAATTCTTTTGAAATTAAACTAATCCAATTCTACTACTAGAATTAAGTTATTTAAATAATATCTATAGTATTTAATTTTAGACTTTAGATGTATATATATTAGAATCATTTTCGTAACGACAACTAACAGAAATAATTTGACTATATTGAATATATAAAATTCATGCAAATCAGAGTATTATCTTTTTAAATAAGCTCTAACATCAGTTATCAATATAATATAGCAGGCAAGAATAACCATATTTAGCTCAATAATAAATTCAATTTCTCTACGAAATATAAATTTATTCACATTCTATTAGCTTTGTTATAATATATAAGAACATCTAACCATCATTTAGCAAAACAAAATTTATTACCTCTACTGTGTTAAACTCTTATATACATATAATTAATACTCGAATCAATGAAACAATTTGAGATAAAACACGATGGATATGATACATTATAAATAATTACGATAAAAGACAATTTAGCTACGAGGACAAAAAATAACAAATTGAATAAGAACCCTTATTAAACAACTAAAAGAATAAAAATAAGGTTGGATTTATAAAAGAATGATAAAATTCTAATTTATACCTTAAAAAATATCAATTTTAATATAAAAATAATACATTATTATTATATGAAATAATTAAGAAAAGAAGATTAAAAATAAAACAAAGAATTTTGGCTCTAGAACTTACACTCATAAACAGTAAATAAAACACTTTATATATACTAGTTATGGAGAGATATAAAAGAATCATTGTAATTATTAAAAGGATATGATATAAAATATTATGATTATTGATAAATTTTACCATAATCAATTATTAGATATTAATAAATATAATTATTTAAAATTTAAAATTGATATTTTCAAAAATAAGAAATAGAAGAGAGAAGCAAGTATACTGACATCAGAATACGTTACGTTAGCATGCTTGACGCCAATGTAAATATCATATAAATGCTAATTATGTATGATTGACAATTAGATTGATTGATAATTAGTATAAAGATTCGTTAAATATTGATTTTCATATAATTATAAAAAAGATACTTTCTTAAAATAAGTTGTGAAAAGAGAGGTATATATACTGGTACTAGAATGCATTATATCAGTATTATTCTTAGTGCTAAAATGTAACCCGTTATAGAATAATACTTATGTATGTATCCATTGCACAAAAAATATTAATATTTTATTTATATACGAGGTATTTTTAACAAGAAAATATTCTTTAACATATTTAATTTAAATTAATAAGTCTAATTTATTTTTTTTATTCATGTGAATACTAAATAATAATACATAACAAAAAATTTTTACAAAATAATTAGATCACATTAGATGCCCATTAATATGGGCGGTTGAATTCCATTTTCAATAAGAATTAAGTTGAAAAAGCAAACCTCGTTGGCTTATAAACAGAGAAGCCATCTGAGGGATATAACTTTTAATACTCTTTTCTATCTTTATATATATATTTATGCAATTTTCTCTCTCTTTATTTTTAATACTCCTTTCTATCTTTGTATATATATACACATTACAACATATAATATTATTATATATATATAAATCATTATTGAGCTAATTATTTTAATACTAAAGTCTTTTATTTATACATCTTTATATATCTTTTACAACACGTTATCAGCACGAGACTCTGATCAAATTTTTAGGAAGACTCGGGTAACAATTTTTCATTATGTCGAAACTCTCTCATCTTGAATTCAATGCTCTTGATATATCTGGAAACAATTATTTATTATGGATACTAGATGCTGAAATTCATCTTGATTCAATGGATCTTGGAGATACCATTAAGGTTGAAAATAATGCATCCCAGAAGGATAAAGCCAAAGCCATGATTTTTCTTCGTCGTCATCTTGACGAAGGGTTGAAAAATGAATATCTCACATTAAAAGATCCTGCAGATCTTTGGAAAGACCTTGAAGAAAGGTACAATCATCAAAAAACGGTGATACTTCCTCAAGCCCGATATGAATGGACGCACTTGCGTCTACAAGATTTTAAATCTATAAATGAATATAATTCTGCAATGTTTCGAATCACCTCACGAATGAAATTATGTGGGGAAAAGATAACTGATCATGATATGTTGGAGAAAACTTTATCAACCTTCCATGCCTCGAATGTGCTCCTGCAGCAGCAGTATCGAGAAAAGGGGTTTAAAAAATATTCTGAGTTAATTTCTTGCCTTCTTGTTGCTGAACGCAATAATGAGTTACTCTTGAAAAATCATGAAGCGTGCCCAGCCGGCGCCGCCCCATTTCCTGAAGTAAATACGGCAAATCATTATCCCAGAAGAGGTAAATGGCAAGCTTTTAATAACAAGAAAAATTATGGAAGGAAAAAGAATTATGTTCAAAAGAGAGGATCTCACCAGAAGTGGGATAAGGAAAGGAATATCGGGCAAAATAAATCAACAGAGGATAAGTGTTTCCGTTGTGGTGGAAAGGGCCATTGGTCTCGTACCTGTCGTACCCCAAGGCACCTAGTCGATCTTTACCAGGCATCTTTGAAAAAGGACGACAAAGGAAAAGAAACAAATTTTGTTTCAAATGATGCTGAGAACTCCACCACTCATTATGATGTATCTGATTTCTTTGAGGATCCTGAAGGAAATATTGGTCATTTGATCAATGATGGAATAGTTTAATATGTAGGATTGTGATGTATATATGTAAATAAATAATGTAAAGAACTTATTGTTAAGTTTTATTTTCTATGTATTTAAGTTTCAAATGTGATGTACATAAATAATGAAATATTAATGTTTATGAATTTTGAAATTATTAAATGTGTCAAATTTTAAAAATAAAATTTTAGCATATGATATTATTTTATGTACAGTGTTTCTTAGAAAAATAATTCTGATCAAGTATTTAATTTAACTGTACATACTACTCATTTTATTATTATTTGTTTTTGAAGAGAATGGCAAGGATATGTAATGAAGACGTATGCTTTGCGGATAGTGCAAGTTCACACACTATTCTCAAAAGTGATATATATTTTACCCATCTTGTGCCAAAAGAGGAATATGTTAATACTATTATTGGCTCAGGCAATGTGATAGAAGGCTCTGGAAGAGCTATAATTTTGTTTCCTGGAGGAACAAAATTTATAATAAATAATGCACTATTATCTACCAAGTCTATGAGGAACTTGTTGAGTTTCAAAGATATTCGCCGAAATGGATATCATGTTGAGACGATGAATGAGAAAAATCATGAGTATTTATGTATCACAACTCATGATTCAAATAAGAAAGTTATATTAGAAAAATTACCCTCACTTTCATCTGGATTGTATTATACCAAGATTAGTGCAATTGAATCACATGCCATTGTAAACCAGAAGTTTACTAGCTCAAATAAGTTCATAACTTGGCACGACCGATTGGGTCATCCGGGAACAACCATGATGAGGAGAATTATTGAAAACTCTCATGGACATTCACTAAAGAACCAGAAGATTCTTAAAACTAGTGAATTTTGTTGTGCTGCATGTTCTCAAGGAAAGTTAATTTTAAAGCCATCACTAGTAAAGATTGGATTTGAGTCGTCTGAATTCCTAGAAAGGATTCAAGGTGATATATGTGGACCTATTCATCCACCATGTGGATCTTTTAGATATTTTATGGTCCAAATAGATGCATCTTCGAGATGGTCACATGTGTGCTTATTATCTTCTCGCAACCTGGCGTTTGCGAGATTACTGGCTCAAATTATTCGATTAAAAGCACAATTTCCAGAAAATCCAATCAAAGCAATTTGTCTTGATAATGCTGGTGAATTTACTTCCCAAGCTTTTGATGCTTATTGTATGGCTAATGGAATAAGTGTTGAACATCCAGTGGCTTATGTTCACACACAAAATGGGTTAGCAGAATCACTTATTAAACGCCTCCAATTGATTGCTAGACCTTTACTTATGAGAACAAATCTCCCAACCTCGGTTTGGGGGCATGCTGTTTTACATGCCGCAGTACTTATTCGTTTGAGGCCAATGAGTTACCATCAATTCTCTCCTATGCAATTAGCTTTTGGCCAGCAGCCAAATATTT